>NW_006239196.1:267514-307167 GCF_000226075.1 Solanum tuberosum | reverse complement strand
TAAAAATTACCCCCCCCCCCCCCACCTCAAGTAGGTGAGGGACTTGATCAATTGTAGTGAAGACATTTTGAAAACGAGATCTCATTCACTCCTACACACATTGCCCCATTTTAGCACAAACACGTCATGCCGTTGTACTCAGAGTTGACTCAAACTTGAAATGTTTTATTTACAAACAACCATTTCAAATTCCCATCATTTTTGTCAAACAAAAAATATAAGAAAAAAGGAGGAAGAGAGGAAATCTTTAGACAATAAGAATCTTTTCTGAATAGTTTTTTTTGGATAGTTTTTGAATTGTCCCAAAAGACAACATATTAAATATAGAGTGAAATGAGCACAGACGGACCAGAATGGATATTGAGGATCCATATGTCAACCTCAACAGGTTTGGGATTTACACACAGTTCTTGTTGACAAGTTCTTTAATAGGCTCATTTTTATAGCTAATGGCATCTATAATGGTCATTTCCACGAACATACATAGGCTCATTTGTAAACCTCGTGGATTAACTAAGATTTTTATCTAGTGTTCTGGCAGATGAACTGCCGAATGAAATGACCATATTAACTCCTGGAATCTATACTGCGATGTACTTCAATGCATCAAAAATATTTTAACTTCTTTTCATTTAATCCAAATTCTGTCTCATATCTGCATGTACTATTTTTGACTTAGCTTTGTGAAGAAGTATGGCAATGCAAGTCAAACGTAACTGGCCTTATGATCATCCAAGTTACTTGCTTATGTAATCTTTTGAATGCCTCAACAAAAAAAGTGTAGTTTCTGCCTCATATGGGATGTAATTTTGATGTGAAGTTTATATCCATGCTCTATAGTTAACTTGGGGTCTATGATCTAGAGTTCCATCCAGCCACAATGACTTTCTGTCATTTCAAAGTTGAATGCTCCGAACTATGCAATAAAGCAATGACAGTGCTAAACATAAAGTACCTTACCTCCCACGGTGGCCCCAACAAGGGCAACAAGCAGCAATAATGGCATATTGGAAACAGAAGTATTGGCTTCACATGTTTGAGCCAAGGCGTCTAAAGGTGTAGTCATCATCAATGCATTAGTCACGATTAATGCTGCTGCAGGGTGTCTGAACTGCAAAATATCCTGCCATGTGTATAACAATTGGAATTGAACAAGAAAGGAAGCCAAGAAATTAATTCAGCTAGTGCCTTTTTGCTATAGTTACTGATTGAATACCTTGCATTTTCCACTAGAATAACACGAGTTTATCTACTGTAACATGTAGTAAGAACAGAACAGAGCCAGCAAAGGAGTGTGTACACAGATAATGAATGGTTTAGAGCAAGAGAAATGGTAGTGAAATGACATCACTGTCAGTCTATATCATGTCTTCCCCAGGTTTCATGATTTTGGAGTGGTATTACGTAGTGACGAGCAATTTGGACTTGGTTTTAGTAGAAAGTATCTTATAAAAGTCTTTTGACATTTTAGCTTGATGGCCAGTGAGGCCAATACTACAGCTATATGAATATTCACCAGCTAAATTTAAAATCATTGCATACATCTATCACCTAGTAGTTGTGATATTTCTTGGGGAAATTAATCTCTGTGACAACAACTACAATCAATCTGTTGTAAATTCTCTCAGTGATATTGAAGCACTTTCGCATCGTTGATTAGTGTTATTAAACTTCTACATATGCATCAAACACAATGAAATCCTTTTGTCTTTTTTTCTAATAACAGACAGACTAAGGCCTTTCTTCTTCTTCTATTTACATTTCATATACGGATTAGCTCAAAAATTGAGTAGCCTCTATAAAATATATTAAAATGAAACTTATTCTTCACTTTTCTAATAAGATTCAACAACAACAACTACTATATACCCACTGAAATCCCACAAAGTGGGGTCTAGAAAGCGTAGAGTCTACACAGACCTTATTCCTACTTCAGTGTAGAGAGGTTGTTTCCGATAAATGCTCAGCTCAAGAAAAAACAGCCCAAACCAACAAACACAACAAATAGTAACAGAACATAAACTAAAACAAAATAATATGATATTCGAGGTACAAGTAATCAACACATAGTAACAAAAATCCAACTACATGAGCAATACTACGGCTACAAATATGCACAGACAGCAAAACAACACACTGCTACCTAGCTACTAACCTTCTACCCTAATCACTATCCTCCACACTCTCCTATCTATTAAAACTCAACCAAATTTCCCCAAAGAGGATCAAAACCTTCACATTACTCATCAATCGAAAAACCAAAACAAAAAGAACCTATTTTGCAACAGACCCATTAACTAAAACCTTGAAATAAACAACCCCAAAATCCTAAAAAAGCAAAATTCAGTCACCTTGAAATCAATATGGATGCATCTTGCACCTTTCTTGGTATGTCTGTAGAAAAGCTTCTGTGGTAGAGCTTCTCCCCATTTACTACTGAACTGCCCAGACTCCAAGAAAATGCATTTGACATGACCAGATTTGAAAGGGTCAGATAGAAATTGACTCTGTGAAAGAACCCATTGCTTCACCATCATCGTCATCTTCTTGAAAATTGCTTTAGCTTAGATGATTTTTCTATGTGGTCTGAGGATAAGATTTTGCCCTTCCCCTTTTCCTCTTTGCCGATTGCATAATTGTAATTATTGGAATATTAGTAGCAAATTTCAACTTAATTAACAGTAATTCAAACTTTGAGTACGTAAGTATCCACAGTATCTTAAAACCAGAGGCGAAGAAGAGTTTGGGTTCTAAATTTTGTTAATAACCCTTAAATCAATGTTGCTAGGGTTCATAATTTAATATACATATATATTTAATTAATTTTTTAGTACAATATAAAATCTACGAAAAAGTTACTGAGTTCGTCCGAACCCATAAACCCCACCTACCTCACCCTCCGCTTAAAACCACGGCTATGTAATCTGTTTAGATAAACATTCTTCTAAGAAAAAAAATAAAATCATGTCATTGTGCACATGCCTTTTTTGTTTTTTGTTTATTGCTTATTAGCTTTGTTTTTATTGGGAAAAACTATTAAAAAATAATAATTCTCAATTATCCTTAAATATTAACTTTGGGGGTTAAAAATAGGGGGAAATTTTAAACAATATAGGTCCAACATAAAATATTACGTCAAGTAGTTATATTTTTAGTTTATAGTTTATACAATATTATACATTATTATATGTGGAGAAAAATATTATACATAATGTGTTAATCTTTATGAAAATGTATAATAGTATATAAAATGTGTTTATATGCAAATATGAGCTAAATCGGATAACAAACCCAAAATATGGGCTAAAACATATACATATTTTCCTCGGTGGACATAGAGTGTAGATTTCTCTGAAAACAATTCCTCATTCTACCTATTAAACGAAGGGGGTCGTTTGATACGAGGGATATGGGATAATTATTTTAAGATAAAATGTAAGATTGATTTATCTTGTATTTAATTAGGGGTATTAATTATTTTCAAAATTATTTATCCCATCACTTATAATATATGAGATATCTCAAATAATGAACCATCAAATAACTTTATCTATCTCTTTAATTTTCGTTTACTATTAAAAATGTCTCTTTGATACTCTTATATGTCAAACTTTAATTAATTAGGTGATTCTTGATTTATTGGTCCAACTGAATTTAAGGCTCAACCTTTAACTGATTTGACTCATTTGAATCTATTCATTTGGAATTGTTGGGGCTGATTTTTTAAGAGTTCATAATTACTAAAGGGTGAACAAGTTGAGTCAAATCTAGATCTTAAATCGATTTAAAATTGTTTGTATCGATTTTGAATAAAAATAACAGCTTCAAGTGAATAAGACGTTGTTGTCTTTTAAATCAATTTAGTTGCAAAATGTGAAGCATCAAAGTAACTGAATGAGTAAATGGTTCTCAATGACAAATTATTTATGTTTAAGGACCATATAGATTAATAAATTAGCATAATTTATTTAATTAATTAAAAAGAGCTTCCGAAAATGACTATAGTTTAGACTTTGTTGGAATGTATGCGTCCACTTAGGTCAATGGGACCAGGTTCTCAGCACAATTACAATAACAGACAGAAAATAAATGTTGAAGGTAAAGATTGCACAAACAATTTTACGTGAAAACCTCCTTGCTCAAGGGAATAAAACCACGATCTGTTCTCAACAGGACTTTTCAAACTGCTTTCACTAATCTTCTCCAAGCAAAATAAAAGCCAGTTTACAAAATGAGATTAGCCTGCTAATCTCTACACTAAGCAATACCTCTTATCACTTAGCTGAGCCAGAGCAGATACAACACTGCCCACTATACTAATCCTAATCAATTAATACTTTTAGAGTAAGAACCTAAGTTACCCTTAACCTAGTTCTTACAATGATTCAAACAAGTTTGAAACGTTTCTTTCACAAGTGAAACGAATCCTACAAGATAAGAACTATTACAGACAAGCAACACTACAGCTAGTACAGAAAGCAATTGAAGCACTTCTATCAGGTCCCTTGCTATTTTGAAGCTTAAAAGTATCTCCCCTTTTTGAATGAAGGAGTAATATTGTTGTTTGTTATTGAATATATATCATGAAAAAATATTATCCAATGTACAAGCAACCTCCCCTCTTCTGATTGGTGAAGTACTCTGCTACTTCACCAACTTCCTGACACAGACAATTTTTGCAGCTATATAGCACTTTGACAACTGGACGAGTATTCATACTCTATAGAGGACCAGGTCCCTGCACTTGTGAGGAGATCATCAAAACATCTAAGAACATACACACTTATCAATTTCCCCATTTTTGGATGATGACAAACAACCTGCATAGCTCCTCACGTGTGAACAAACATTCATTCAAATACATAACAAATTCCCCCTTTGTTAGTGCACCAGAAACAACTACAGTTCCCCCTAAGTTCAATGCCCCATTCCACAGCCAACTTTACAACAAAACTTCCCCCTTTTGACATCATTGAAAAGGTGAAGCAATAAACATATTCAAGTTAAATGCAAGGCAGTAAAGAATTTAGGGCCTTGGGCCACATAGAATATGTGTATGTAAACATAAAGAGAATATTAAACCACACAAGAACATGGCAGAAACATAAATAACATTAGATCACAAATACTGACCACTGTAGTCAGTCAAAACAAACACAAAGCCACAAGAGTTTTAATCAGGATTGAAGAACAAAGAGGGAAACTAGGGAAACAAGACACTTTTATGATAGAGGGGGAAGGGGATTGAGGGTGCGCATAAACAGAGACAGACGCTCATTTGCATCATCATGAGCCTTGATAAGCTGCATGTTGAGAGCCTTAACTTCCTCACTGGGTGAGGTATTTGTCTTCAACAACCTTTCATTTTCATCCCTCAACTTTTGCAACACCTGCTCATTTCCATCGCTGGTACTAGGTCCCCTCGAAACCGCCTTCTGTAATTCAGACCTCAGTGAAGCAATTTCAATCTCCTTGTTATTTAGAATCTCAGTAGGATCAGTCACTTCCCGTTTAAGAGCAGTCTGCTACTCTAGAACATCTGCCACTTGAGATCTGCCCCTAGTTTATCCTTCAACACACTCACATTCCAGCATAATGGCAGGGAAGTTGATCTCTTCAAGTTCATCAAGCTTTTTCATGAGAAAAAGATCAGCAACAGATCTCTTTTCAGTTCTGGGCACTAACGCCTTGTTGATGAACTCAAAAAGCATATGATATTCCCCTTTCAGAAACTTTTTTGGTAACCCTACATTCTTGACATCTCCACGTTTTGTGGCAAGTTTTGTGAAGTCACTGGATGGTTTACAACCTTCAATCGTTCGAATTCCTTCCACAGGAACCCCTAAAATGATCCCCAATATTTTTTCATCCAGACATGTTTCAACCTTCCTGACAGTAGTCGCGATTCCACCACTTTCCAGAAGTTCCATTTTGTAGAAAAATTCACGCACATTAGGTTCGTGCAAGTATAGAACTGGTGGTTCAAAGAGATGGTTCCAACCTTGAATGGAGACAACATCAAAAAGATTTGACATGCCAAATTTGGTTAGGATGTCAGGGTCAAAGACTCTGCCATTCAAAACCTTTTGGTTCTCCATTGTCGTTATCCGCTCCTCCCTTGTCATTTCTTTTTCCTCACTTTGTTTTTGCACCCTAGGACCTGGTCCCTTTATGAGTTTTAATTTTCAGCCACTTGTTTCTAACTTTCTCCCTTTTCACAAGAGATTTCTTTGCAGCCTTCTGGAGTAGAAAATGAGAAGTTGAATGAACTAGGGTTTTCAACTTCTTGGGAGATAGGGATCTTTGAAGAAGAATTAGAGTTAGGCATTTTGAGAAAGAGAGAAAAACTTTGGAAAAGGGATTAGTGAATTTTAACAAGAATTGTTTGATGAGATTTTGTAATTTGATTCACTAAGAGAAGTAGTATATAAAACCAAAAAGACATCGGGTCCCCAACAGTAGCGACCTTTGGTTTAAAAGCAAAAAGATGTTTGAAATTGAGGCGATGAATGGGCGAGTGACACGTGGCAGTGATGTTGACATTTAGACAGTGTAGTATAATTGATACTAACCTCATGAGGACCAGGTCCTCCTTTCAGTTTGTAACTCTGCCTGTGTGATTGAACCTTTCTTTCAGCTAAACACACCATGAGTGTATACCTGCATTAAGGTACCAAAAGTGAATTCTTTTATGACAAACATTAAAACAAGTATAGATACCTGCCCTCTTTAACATAATCAATAAGGAGGATTTTTGTGCAAATCTGTCGAGGTGTCAGGTAATTTTGTGCATCCCTAGCCGCATCCTATTTTTGATGAAGAATTCTTTACTTAATGGTTTTGTAAAGATGTCAGCCAGCTGGTTTTCAGTTTTACAGAACCTCATCACCACATTTTGTTTTTCAACATTGTCTCTTAGAAAGTGATGCCCTACATCTATGTGTTTTGTCCTCTTGTGCTGGACCGGATTTTTGACCATGTTTATGGTACTAGTATTATCACAAATAAGAGGAATAGTGTTTGTAAGTACACCAAAATCTTCCAGTTGTTGCTTGATCCATAGCAGTTGTGCACAAAATGATGTAGTAACCACATACTCTGCCTCTGCAGTAGACAATGCCACATAACTCTGCTTTTTTGTTCCCCATGAAATCAAAGCTGATCCCAGGAAGTGTGCCATGCCTGATGTGCTTTTTCGATCAACCAAAAAACATGCATAATCAGCATCAACATAACTTATAAGATCAAAAGAGTCACCAATAGGGTAGAAGATGACCAGGTCCACGATCTGTTCTCAACAGGACTTTTCAAACTACTTTCACTAATCTTCTCCAAGCAAAAGTAAAAGCCAGTTTACAAAATGAGATTAGCCTGCTAATCTCCACACTAAGCAATACCTCCTATCACTTAGCTGAGCCAGAGCAGATACAACACTGCCCACTATACTAATCCTAACCGATTAATATAGACTTTTAGAGTAAGAACCTAAGTTACCCTTAACCTAGTTCTTACAATAATTCAAACAAGTTTGAAACGTTTCTTTCACAAGTGAAACGAATCCTACAAAATAAGAACTATTACAGGCAAGCAACACTACAACTAGTACAGAAAGCAATTGAAGCACTTCTATCAGGTCCCTTGCTATTTTGAAGATTGAAAGTATCTCCCCCTTTTTGAATGAATGAGTAATATTGTTGTTTGTTGTTGAATATATATCATGAAAAAATATTATCCAATGTACAAGAAACATCCCCGCTTTTGATTGGTAAAGTACTCTGCAGCTTTACCAACTTTTTGACACAGACAACTTTTACAGCTGTACATCACTTTGACAACTGGACGAGTATTCATACTCTATAGAGGACCAGGTCCCTACACTTGTGAGGAGATCATCAAAACATCTAGGAACATACACACTTATCAGACTTAATTAGAAATGCATAGCTATAGTTTGCTTAATAATGATTCATAACTAATGTTATGAAGAAGAGGCGAGTGAAAATTAGAAGAGAGAGGAGAGAGGTTGTATCAATAAATACAACTGTTTGTATCAACAAATACAATTATATCAAACTAATACAATTGTATCAAGTTCTATCAACAAATATAATTGTGTCTTTTCGTTGTGTATTCACTTTGTATCAAACGTATCAATAGATACAATTGTATCAAATTGTATACATTTGTATCATGTACTGTATACTCTTTCAGGATACGATTGATACAATAATGTATATCTCCCTCGTTCAGGCATGCTAAGAGTCTAAGTAAGAAATCAAAAATAAAAAAGTAAGAAAAGAAGTCCCCACCATCTCTCTATTGTTTTGTACAAGTAATATCCCCAATTTGTATCAAGCGGGAGATAAAAGAGAAAGTGGGATGAGATCAATTGGGGAGAACTAAAGTCGAGAGGCAAGCGAAAGAGAAGTGATGTGAAAGAGGGAGAGGGGGGAGAAGAGACGCAGAGCAAGAGTTTGAGAGAGAGGAGATATTTTCTAAAATACCATAGTTATGTAATTTAGAAAATACATAACACATGTTTATCTTACGTATGTCATTTTTTCGAAAAAAAAAACTCAAAGCTCAGAACCAGATAGCAGGCCTAAAGAATTGGGCCACATGACAGGCTTAACTTTCAAGTATAACTGGGCCAAACGAGTGTACTGGACCGGCTGCCATGGTTATCCAAGTAAAAAAACCCTAGTCAATTTTACAGATTTAGCTGTATATAAAACCCTAACGCCTCCAAAGCTTCATTTTTCTATTCAGATTTTTGGGATCGTGAAGAACAACACCGTCCGGGATGTCGAAACGAGGTATTACTCAACCGTATTCCACTTCTTTCTCTGATTACATGTAATTATTTATCTTGATTTGATGTGTGAAACTTTTCAGGACGAGGAGGTTCCGCCGGGAACAAGTTCAGAATGTCACTGGGTCTGCCGGTGGCGGCGACGGTGAACTGCGCCGATAACACTGGTGCTAAGAACCTGTACATCATTTCCGTGAAAGGGATCAAGGGAAGGCTTAACAGGTTACCTTCAGCTTGTGTTGGAGATATGGTGATGGCTACTGTGAAGAAGGGTAAGCCAGATCTCAGGAAGAAGGTCATGCCTGCTGTCATTGTTCGTCAACGCAAGCCCTGGCGCCGAAAGGACGGTGTTTTCATGTACTTCGAAGGTATATTTTGAAGTATCATTGGTCTTATTTTGTTTGTGAAAATGGGCTGGAATATACTGGATCATGCAGTATATACTAACTAGTTTGGAATTGATGTGGTAGATATCAAAATGTTGATTTGTAATGCTTTTTCTAGTTGTATTTAGCTGAATTTTGCTATATTCTATGCTGGTTTTGTTTGTTGTTATGGCTAATGAAGAGTTCGAAGGGAGAGGCTTATGTGCTAATGTTGAAGTTGCTAGTACAACAACAACATACCCACTTGAAATCCCATAAGTGAGTTGCGAGGATGGTAGAGTGTACACAGATCTTGTTGCTCAAGTGCAACAACGGGACAGTGGAGAGTATAGCAAATAGCAAGGAGTATTACAAAAGTAGCCAAAACAACTATTAAACCATGTGATGATTAGAACTAGAAGTCACTAGTATTATATACAAATAAGTAGCTATACCATGGTGGATATGTATACGTGGCTTTATTTCTCTTAATAATCAATTAATGCATTTCAATGTTTGCTGTTCGAGTTGCTACATTAGTTGTTAGTACCGTTTGATCCATTTTGAATCAGATGGACGTGAGAATTTAGTTGAATGGATATATAGATGGCCGCAAGGCAATTATTGAATTTGTATTGAGGGGTCTTTTCATGTGTCTGCTGTTATGAGTTCGTTTCTATGTTGATATTGCTGCTGCTGCCAATTTTTGTGATTGATAAATAGCTTATTGACTGATCGTATCTTTACTATTTAGTTGCAATTCTATCTCTTCTTTGTGAATTGCTTGCCTGCTTTGTTTTTCTGTGTGCGCCACTATGTTGTGTTTACACTATTAATAACTGAATAGCCTACACGAAGACAGTTTCTTCTGTGGCACAAGTCTTGTTAAAAGCTTGTCTCTTATTCATTTGTTTTTCGTTCTGCAGATAATGCTGGTGTGATTGTGAACCCTAAGGGAGAAATGAAAGGTAACTCAATCTACTTTTTGCTATTCTATTTTGAAGTCACTATCCTCTTTAGAAGATACAAATATACGAACCTGTCTTATGCTTTTCCTTAACCGTATTCTTTTGATGTTATGTTTTGTAGGGTCTGCCATCACTGGTCCAATTGGTAAAGAATGTGCTGATCTATGGCCTAGGATTGCATCTGCTGCCAATGCTATTGTGTAGAAGAAGTAGGAGCTCCCCTAAGTAGTTTATGATTCTTGTTTTTGTTGGTTTGTCATTAAGTTTTTGGATATCTGAGGAACGGTTTTGTCTTGATAAGAATTATTTGCTCGAAATTTTGTGATGATCAATGACATCAAATGGTTCTCATTTCCATGGTTTTGAATGCTTATATCCAAGTGGATACAAAAGTTTTGATATGCTTCTTCTTAATGCTCGACTCTATTCTATGAATGCTTGAATGCGAAATGATCTTTCTGTCTACCTAGTATGGGTTGTCACGTAGACAGACGAAGGCTATTGAGCTTAAGTTAGTGTTTGGCGATAGATTTTTAAATATTTTTTGGCAAGAAAAATTTATTTAAAAAAAGAATACTAGGACAGCGCCATATTCGCTTTTGCCTTTACAAAATTATGCTGTCTATCTGACTCGTTGTATTTTACCTTGAAGATTTTGGATCACTGGAATTGTAATGAAAATTTTAATGCCAAACAAATTTTAGTTTCAATTTATTGTCATAAAATACAATAATTCACAACTTCAAATATTTTTAAAAAAATTGGATGATTCTTGAAATTTCTCTCTAAAACAAAAACTTGTTTGATTTTAGAAATTTGCCACATAAATTGGAATAGAAGAAGTAACATTTATTATTTAAAAGTTATATAAAAAAAATTATGAATCATAATTACTAACATTTTAAAATATTTTAAAATCATATACAAATTTGATTCACTCTTCTAATTTTATTTGTGGCACGTAATTGAGACCCATGAAGTATTTGACATATCCCATGGTTCTAGTAGCAATTAGAACACAAGAGAAGTATTGACATATCCCATGGTTCTATTGCAATTATAACACAAGAAAATAATAATCTTGCAAAGATGTCTTTCCAAATAATTAAGTATAAAAATATTTTAATATTTTTTTTATAAAAAAGATACTCGTATAAAATAAAAATAAAGTTTTAAGGAATTATAAAAATAGCAATCGACATTACTTAGGCCTTAGGGACTGAACACGTCTAATATTAGATTTATTTTAGGAAAAAAGAAGAGAATAGTTTCCTTTAAGGCGGGAAAATCCCGGGCTAGTGTGACAGTGTGTTGGAAGATGGCAAATTGGTCATACCCAGATGCTTCTCTGGAAGATTTGCTGAAAATGGTGAAAGGGTTCATAGATATGGTCATTCTTGCTTCTGGGTATCAATCATCTGGTCGTCTTGCTCACTGGGATTCACATAACATCAAAAATGCGCTTCAATGGGCTCTCTTTCTCCAGGATGTCAGTGCCCTCTTCCCTCATTATATTCTCTTTTCAATTCCGCCTTGTGAAAATTCCATAGTTGGTTCTAAGTTACAGAATTGATAACTAGTTGTCCCAACCAGTGGTGGAGCAAGAAGTAGTTCAACATCTACATTATGTATGCAAAAAATATAATTTTAACTATGTATAAAATAGTGTAATTTTCTGCTGAAGGGGTTCCAATGAACGTCCTGAGCTCTTACTAGCTCTGCCCCTGGTCCCAACTAGTTTGGGATTGAGATGCAGTTGGTTGATTGATTCCTTTTCTCTTATTAGTCATCATTACTAGTGAACATAACATTTGGATCTTCCCTTACCTGTTTTGTCTTCGAGTATAACTGTCTCAATTGAAGCTGGGATTTGGGAAAGATGTAGGAGACAGTTCGTCACTTGCAGTTTGTGTACCTGAAAATTATAGATGTGTTTTTTTTTATGCTTGTGTTTGATCTGTTGGGAAAATTATAGACAGTTCCACTCTTCATCTGTTTTATTATCAGGCTTTATAGTGGTAAAGACTGGATTGTAAATTTTTTTGACATAAAGCAGATCTTTCATTTTCCTCTTCCAAATGACATAATTAACGTCATTCAAAGTAACCATTCTTATGTTGGCTTCCATTGTTTATTCCCAAAAAATATAGTTATTGCAAACCAAAGTAAATCTTTTCTGATGTGGAAGTTCAGACTGTGCTGCAATCACAGAGCATACTCAGATAAAATCTTGGCTCTAATATTCAGTTTGTTGGGAAAACGCGGACTAACACACCAATAGATATGGCCAAATGATAGAAATAAAATAGGAAAATAATGACACCAAGAATTTTATGTGGAAACCCTTTTAAATAAGGGAAAAACCACAGGTCAAGAGAAGCAACTGATATCACTATAGTAAGAAATTTTACACTATGTAATCACTTATACAATATTCAAAGTGACCATTACACACTCAAAAGAAATAACACTCTTTTGATTTTCACCTTACTAAAATATCGCTCACACTCTATTTTTCTTCACAGACTATTTTTCTTATATAGTCTATGGAATACCTCATTTTGCTCTCAAAATATATTTTCTCTCTAACTTGGTGTATTTTTTTAAATGAGCAAGGACTCTCTATTTATAGGAGAAATCTACTCCTAATGATGTTACCAGTGACAACATAAAAAAACACCAAGGTTTCAACCTTTGCAACTATGCAGATTTCTTGGTAAGATTTTAGTTGAAAAAAGAAATGGTGAGCTTTGATTTGTTGCAACATTTGTTGACTTTAGCAATAAGCAACAAACATTTCAACTTTTCCTGCATTTCAACTTTCCTTATGTTTATTTATAATGGGTATGGACCCCACAAATATCCACTATTGGATATTTGTTTAATTTTTCAGGGGGAGCTATATCATGGCAGTCGAAGTTGCAGAACTGTGTTGCACTATCTACAACTGAAGTTGAGTAAATTGCGGCTATTGAAGCCGGCAAGGAGATGATATGGATCAAGCGATTTCTTCAAGAGCTTGGTTTGCATCAGATGGAGTATATTGTCTACTGTGGCAGCCAGAGTACAATAGACTTGAGTAAGAACTCCATGTATCATGTAAGGACAAAACACATCGACGTTAGATATCATTGAATTCGTGAGGAAGTGGAGGGTGAATCATTTCATGTAAAAAAGATCCACATAAGTGAAAATCCTACAGATATGCTGACCAAGACAATACCGAAAGACAAGTGAGAGTTATGCAAAGAACTTGTCGGTATGAGCTCTCTCTAAATAAAAGAAAGATGCCTTCCTCCGGTGAATGGGTCTGGAGGGGGAGATTTGTGGGGTCCATACCCATTATAGATAAATATAAGGAAAGTTGAAATGCAGGAAAGGTTGAAATGTTTGTTGCTTATTGTTAAAGTCAACAAATGCTGCAACAAACCAAAGCTCACCATTTCTTTTTTCAACTAAAATCTTACCAAGAAATCTGCATAGTTGCAAAGGTTGAAACCTTGGTGTTCTTTTTATGTTGTCACTGGTGACATCATTAGGAGTAGATTTCTCCTATAAATAGAGGGCCCTTGCTCATTTAAAAAAACACACCAAGTTAGAGAGAAAAAAAATAGATTTTGAGAGCAAAGTATATTTTTTCCATAGACTATATAAGAAAAATAGTCTGTGAAGAAAAATAGAGTGTGAGCGATATTTTAGTAAGGTGAAAATCAAAAGAGTGTTATTTCTTTTGAGTGTGTAATAGTCACTTTGAATATTGTATTAGTGATTACATAGTGTAAAATTCCTTACTATAGTGATATCAGTTGCTTCTCTTGACCTGTGGTTTTTCCCTTATTTAAAAGGGTTTCCACGTAAAATTCTTGGTGTCATTATTTTCCTATTTTATTTCTATCATTTGGCCATATCTATTGGTGTGTTAGTCCGCGTTTTCCCAACAAACTGAATATTAGAGCCAAGATTTTATCTGAGTATGCTCTGTGATTGCAGCACAGTCTGAACTTCCACATTAGAAAAGATTTACTTGGTTTGCAATAACTATATTTTTTGGGAATAAACAATGGAAGCCAACACAAGAATGGTTACTTTGAATGGTGTTAATTATGCCATTTGGAAGAGGAAAATGAAAGATCTGCTTTATGTCAAAAAATTTTACAATCCAGTCTTTACCACTATAAAGTCTGATAATAAAACAGATGAAGAGTGGAATCTGTTGCACAGACAGATTTGTGGATTCATTAGACAATGGGTTGACGATAATGTGTTGAACCATATTTCTGAGGAGACACATGCTCGAACCCTATGGGAGCATCTTGAAAGTTTGTATGCTCGGAAGACTAGCAACAACAAAATGTTCTTAATAAAACAGATGTTGAGTTTAAAGTATCATGATGGTTCTTCGATGATAGACCATCTGAATAATTTTTAGGGGATCATGAACCAATTATCTGCTATGGGCATCAAATTTGATGAAGAAATTCAAGGCTTGCTTCTACTTGGTTCCCTACCACACTCTTGGAAACATTTAGAACTTTATTTTCAAATTCTGCTCCGGATGGTGTGATCTCTATGGATTCTGCCAAGAGTAGTGTCTTGAACGAAGAGATAAGAAGAAAAACTCAAGGTTCTTCGTCGGATGTCCTGATAACTTGATAATTGGCTCCAGTGGGAGAAACAAAACTCGTGGTTCTCAGAATAGAGAACAAAATAGGGCAAGTCCAGAGGCAGACTTAAGGATATTGAGTGCTATCATTGTGGCATGAAAGGTCACACAAAGAAGTTCTGCAGGAAGTTGAAGAGGGAGAACAAAAACAAAGAGGAAACTAAAGAAGATGGCAAATGAAAATTGCCTAGCCACCGTCACCATCGAAGATCTTGTTACCGTCCTTGATGCAGATATGATAAATATTGCTTGTGATGAGTCAAGCTGGGTTGTGGACACTGGTGCCGCATCTCACGTGACATGAAGGAAGGATTTTTTCTCTTCATATACTCTTGGTGATTTTGGAACCTTGAGTATGGGTAATGAGGCTGTTTCTAGGGTGTTGGTATTGGTACAATTTGTTTGGAAACTAGTGTTGGAACTACACTAATTTTGAACAATGTGAAACATGCTCCTGATGTTCGTCTACACCTGATTTTTGTTGGTGTTTTGGATGATGAAGGATATGTTAGTACCAATGGTGATGGAAAATGGAAACTCATTAAGGGTTCCTTGGTTGTGGCTCGTGGTAACAAACGTCGTGGTCTATATTGAACTACGGCCTTTGTTTGTGTTGATATGGTGAATACGGTTGAGAGCGATAGCTCTTCAACGTTATGGCACAAGAGGCTTAGCCACATCAGCGAGAAAGGACTTGATATTCTTGCCAAGAAGAAATTATTGTCAAATTTCAAAAGTGCTAAATTAGAAAAGTGTGAGCACTGCTTGGCTAGTAAACAAAATAGAGTTTCCTTTAAGTCCTACCCTCCTTCAAGAAAGACAGAGAAAGACAGAGTTGCTTGAGTTGGTGCACTCTAATTTATGTGGTCCAATGAAGACAAGGACATTGGGTGGTGCACTTTACTTTGTCACTTTTATTGACGACTGCTCGAGAAAACTTTGGATCTATGTCTTGAAGACTAAAGACCAAGTGTTAGGTATCTTCAAGCAGTTTCAGGCTTCAGTTGAAAGAGAAACTGGAAAGAAATTGAAATGAATTTGTACTGATAATGGTGGTGAATATTGTGGACCATTTGACAAATACTGCAAGCATCAAGGTATTAGACACCAGAAGACTCCTCTTAAGACTCTTCAGCTTAATGGTTTGGCTGAGAGAATGAACATGACCTTGATGGAAAGAGTTAGCTGTTTGCTTTCTGAAGCAAAGTTGCCGAACTCATTTTGGGGTGAGGCTTTATTGACCGCTGCACATGTTAATAATCTATCTCCTGCTGTTGCTTTGCAAAGTGATGTACCAAATAGTGTTTGGTATGGAAAGGATGTTTCCTATGATCATTTGAGAGTATTTGGTTGCAAAGCTTTTGTACATGTGCCGAAAGATGAGAGGTCAAAATTAGATGCCAAGACAAGGCAGTGCATCTTCATAGGATATGGCCTTGATGAATTTGGTTACAAGCTATATGATCCAATTGAGAAGAAACTCTTGAGAAGCCGTGATATTATTTTCATGGAGAATCAAACAATTGAAGACATTAAAAAGCGGAGAAGCTAGAATCTTCAAATTTTGATGGCATAGTTCATCTAGATGAAGTTCCTCACACAAGTATGCATGATGTTGTTGGACTTGATATCATGGTGACGCCCGTAATCATGTATTGAATCAACATGTGATGTTGGTAATAGCAATGATATTGTTATTGATGATCCTCCTGCTCATGAAGTTGTGGACGAATCAAATATTCCGCTTAGGAGGTCCACAAGACAGCGGGTTCCTTCCTCTCGTTATTCACCCAATGAGTATGTGTTACTCACTGACGGGGGAGAACTTGAATGTTATGAGGAGGTCATGCAAGATGAGCACAAGGATCAATGGATTGAAGCTATGCAAGATGAGATGAAGTCTCTACGTGAGAACCACACTTATGAGTTGTTAAAATTGCCCAAGGGCATGAGAGCTTTGAAGAACAAGTGGGTGTTCAAAGTTAAAAGTTGAAGAACACAACTTGAAGCCTAGGTACAAAGCTAGATTGGTTGTTAAGGGATTTGGTCAAAGGAAGGTATTGACTTTGACGAAATATTTTCTCCTGTTGTGAAAATGTCCTCAATTTGTACAGTCCTAGGTTTGGCTGCTAGTCTTAATTTAGAGATTGAGCATATGGATGTGAATAGGGCTGCGTATTGGTCGGTTCGGTTCGGTTTTTAAGTTTATCGATTTGGCTTATTGGTTATTGATTTGTAGAGATGCTAAATCGTTATCAAACCATTAAGATATTGACTTATCGGTTATTGGTTTATCGGTTTTTGATCGTTATCGGTTCGGTTATCGGTTTAACCGTTAAGATTCGACACACACAAAAAATATTGAAAATTACTTAGAAACAAGGTGACAAATCAAATGAACCATGCACATGAGTTCACAAGTTACATCTTGCTCAAAAGCAAACATGTTTACATGTAGAATAACCAAGTGTTTGAGACAACCAGAAATAAAAGTAGGAAACTTATTGATCGTTATCGGTTTAACCGTTAAGATTTGACAAAAATACACATTGAAAATCACTTAGAAACAAGGTGACAAACCAAATGAACCATGCACATGAGTTCACAAGTTACATCTTGCTCAAAAGCAAATATTTTTACATTGTAGAATAACCAAGTGTTTAAGACAACCAGAAATAAAAGTAAGAAACCAAACTATAAGTCAAGGACTTTATATACAAAATGGTATAAATATAATTATTTAATTTACTATCGGGTTATCGGTTAACCGGTTAAGAAAAAACCTCAAACCGTTAAGAACCAATAACCCGATAAGAAAAAAAATCAAAATCGTTATTAAAACCGCTAAACCAATAACTTTTTTTTCGGTTCGGGTTATCGGTTTCGGTTCGGTTTTGAACAGTCCTAGATGTGAAGACGGCTTTCCTTCACGGTGACCTAGAAGAAGAGATTTATATGGAACAATTTGAGGGCTTCAAAGTAGATGGTAAAGAAAATTTTGTGTGCAAACTCAGAAAGAGTCTCTATGGCCTAAAGCAAGCTCCTAGACAGTGGTACAAGAAGTTTGAATCTGTTATGGGGGAGCAAGGTTATAAGAAGACTTTATCAGATCATTGTGTATTTGTACAAAAATTTTCTGATGATTATCATCCTTTTGCGGTATGTGGATGATATGTTGATTGTGGGCAAGAATACATCCAAGATTGACGAGTTGAAGAAAGAGTTGTGTAAGTCTTTTGCTATGAAAGACTTGGGTCATGCCAAGCAAATTTTGGGCATGAGAATTACTCGTCTCAGAGATGAAAGGAAGATTTATTTGTCCCAGAAGAAGTACATTGAACGTGTACTAGAGTGCTTCAATATGAAGAATGTTAAGCCTGTTAGTACACCACTTGCTGGTCATATGAAGTTGAGCAAGAAGATGTGTCCTACAGTTAGGGAGGAAAAAGAGAGCATGGCCAAAGTTCCATATTCCTCCGTCGTCGGAAGTCTAATGTATGCAATGGTATGCACTAGACCTGATATTGCTCACGCAGTTGGTGTTGTTAGTAGATTTCTCGACAATCCGGGAAAAAAGCATTGGAAAGCTGTGAAGTGGATACTCAAGTATCTTAGAGGAAGCTTAGATGAAAGTTCGTCACTTGCAGTTTGTGTACCTGAAAATTATAGATGTGTTTTTTTTTATGCTTGTGTTTGATCCTCGGTCATGACTCACGATTGCTTCATTTTGCTACTTTAGTGGAAAACCTTGATTCTTTAGGTTGTCTATTGAGATATCTATGTCTTCTTTACTTCCATGACCCCTCCCTGGAAAACATTTTGTAGATAAAACTGTGGCTAATTCTGCACAGGTGATGAGGGACTTAAGTAGCTCAGAAGACTATAAAGACTCTTTGGAGGAGCTTGATGCAGCTTTATGTGAAATAAACTCTAATCCATATTTCCCTCAGGTAGTGGATTTGTTGTTACATGTCCGTGATATATTATACTCCATTAGCTTGTTTTTTATGCTTTCTGTATTTCTAACTTCTACTGGTTTCTATTGTTTACTATTGCAAATTAAATAATTCTGAAAAGAGGGAAGGCTCCCTTCTGTTAATATTTTGAACAGGGTCTAGCCCATATTTCCTCGAAGGTCCTTAGCAAAGCAAGTGAATTCATGCTAGAACATCTCATCAGTGTCTTTCCACTGAGAGATGAACACTTGAAAGCTTTACTGAATGCAAGTGTTGAGATGGATTATCACATGCACCAGAAGACAGATAGTAGATCTCTCAATGACATTTTTGAAACCTTGATGTGTAATACATCTAAAAATGCTATTCCTAATGAGAACAAATTTCCAAGGGAGGAATCTCTAAACTCATTGCCAAATTCTTCTCCAAGTGAACAAGCTGATGATTCAATCAGATGTGAGTTTTCTCTCTTCACTGCACAAGCGCTTGAAAGGAGGCAACTATCAGTTTCATTGATATCTGCAGCAGAGACAGGGTTGAACATTTTGTCTAGTGGCTTAAGAGATCTGTATGTGAGGGAGGATGACAATGCTTTAGATGTAAAAATGATGCAGACAACAAATTTCATGTAAGTGATGTAGACACTCTATCTATTTAACATACACGAATGCCATTTTCTGCATGTATTGTGTCAGCTTTATGAACTCACTTATATGAAAAGAAAAAATTTATCAGCTTTATGAATTACATTAGCATATGTGTCTTCCAAAATAACTTAATAGCCAAACGTCGTAGATTCTTCTTCATCATGACATGCGCTGGAGTAGTTCTTTATTTTATTGACTCTGTGTTATTTGGACATTTCACGTAAAGGATGCAGACAATCTGTCTATTTAACTAACTCAAAGACCATTTTCAGGTCGGCGTTTAGTGTGTCAGCTTCATGAATTCTATAAGCTATGTGTCTTTCAAAGAAATTAAAAGTAGAATGTGTGAACTTCTTCTGCATCATGGCCAGGGTTGAAGTAGTTTCTTATCTTGATTTTTGTCTTGTTTGGGGTTTCTTTCTTAAAATATAACGATTTTTGAACCTCAAAGCCTTTAAAGTAGCATAAGAAACCATTACCATGATGCACCATACCACTTGTCATGAAAAGAAAGAAACCATTTGGCATGAAAAGGAGCATATTGCTTGCATTGTATAAACAAGCTGAATCCCATATGAAGAAAAATCACCATAGCACCTCTTACCCTCATGGTCAAAAAATACTGATTGCTTAATCCACTGGCATTTGCATTGCAGTAACTTTGGAATAGTAACTCGTAAATGATGATTTATATTCAGTAAGCTGTCTGTCAATATTTCATGACTTCTTACATGATCTCATTCTAATGCTGCTTCAGTATAATGGATGGAGAGGCTTAAGCTAAAACCTCATAAGCTGTAAATGGTGGGGTGGCAAAAGTATTTAATAAGCCTGATTACTGCTGTTGTGGCAGAATATGATTTCTTCTATTGATCATGTATACATATTTTTCCTTCATTCTTACATGAGTAGTTAAGTATATATGGACCTCATTTGTAATGCAGTAAAAAATAAAGTCTTTTCTTGTCAATGCCCCAAGGACTGAAGAAAAACCAATCGGTTTGGCTGTCTGGAATTATTGGAAATCAAAAAGTCTCTCATATTTGCTTGACAAGAGAACTATTAGACTGGTCTCAGGTGCCAGCCTGGTGTTTTCTGCCCCGAAGAGACAATGGATTCAAGTGTTTCAGCGGATAGATATATCATCTCAACTTGAAGATAGTTTGTGTGAAATAGTTGTAAGTCACTTTATATATCTTTCTCAAAGATTCTCTGCTTCAAATCTTCTTTTCTGGAAATGTTTTTATTTTTAATTTTCGTGACGGTGGTGTCCGGGCAGCTTGCTCACTTTGACTATTCCACCCAGTACCTGCTATGTCCCACTAACAGGAGGATATTCAAAAAAATCAAATGGGAATGCAAAGTTTTGATTTTTCTAGTTAGAATAGATTGGTCGCACCTATCCAATCAATAACTGTTATGACTGACTCGTTATTTACTCGGTTTTTGGGTCATAATCATTATATAGGAGAGATGGCCGAGTTGCTTAAGGCATAACATTGGAATTTGAGATGCTAATTGAGATTAAGGAGTGGTTGTATATATTAATTAAAGTGATACTAAGTAGTTGGTGCTGTTTGTTAGGAGTTTCTTCAATATTTTTGTTTCTTGACTTGGATGCTGGTGTAGGAATAATGGTTAGATTGTAGAATCTCAATTCACGTCAAAGGACAAATTAGCTAATAGTGATGTTAATTCAGAGTAAATAGAGTGGAGTAGATATACAAAATTTGTAATCCGAACTGGTTTAGGATTGTGGTGTAATTGATTGTTATAACTTATAAGCTATGTCAAACTGTACGGCTAAACCACAATTACCTTAATGTAGCAGACTGTTGAATTTGCATCAGTTCGTTTTGTTCTTTCAAATATATGCACAGACATCTGTTATTCAAGTGCTGTTCTGTAAAAACCTATTGTGGTTCATGGGATTATTTTCTTTGATATCTAAAAAATAAGCTATTCCAATTGAATTGTAACACTAATTGCTGCTGCAAATTTTCTTAGAAGGTAATTAAGTTGATTGGTTTGTCTATGTTAGTTTTAATAAGACTGATGACAGATAACACAATGAAGACAATATCTAGTTTGCTACAGAAAGGAAAGCAGGAGAATACAAGGAATTTAAATGTGAAGATGACTAAGAGAAAAGCTTATGCAGAGAGTTGTATTTCTGTAAAAAGAACCAAAAATACATAAACATACAATTAAAGAAACTGAAATAGATCATGGTCCTATTTTTAAGTCATGGTGCTAACCAATGGTAAACTACCCCTAAAATAAACTGAAAAAAGAAAATACAGGAAACTTAGAAATTAGACACTGCAGTCCTAAAGAAATATAGGAAACTTTAGAAATAGACACTGCAGTCCTAATGAAATACAGGAAACTTAGAAATAGACACTGCAGTCCTAAAGAAATATAGGAAACTTAGAAATAGACACTGCAGTCCTAATGAAATACAGGAAACTTAGAAATAGACACTGCAGTCCTAAAGCAACTAACTAATACTCGTCCTTGCATTAGGAGCTGCAAATTCCAAGTTGTTGCCTTAGGAACTCGAACTTGCTGACAGGAAGGGATTTCGTAAATACATCTGCTAGCTGATCTTCAGATTTGCAATAAACAAGAATCACTTCTCCTTTTTTCTGCACATCCCTCAAGAAAAAAGCTTGATGTTGAAGTGTTTAGTCTTCCCATAGAACACCGGATTATGCGAAATGGCTATTGCAGCTTGATTATCAACATGAACCTCAGTATTAACTTTTTGGTCCATATGCAAATCAGAAAATATTTTTCTCAGCCATAAGGTTTGATTTACTGCTGCAGTTGCAGCAATGAATTCAGCCTCTGCCGTGGATTGTGCCACAGTTTCCTGTTTTTTTGAACACCAAGAGAAAAACCCTGATCCCAGACTGAAACAATATCCTGATGTACTTTTCATGTCGTCAATGGATCCAGCCCAATCACTGTCTGAGAATCCATACATCTTGAAAGTCTCACACTTCTTGAATTTGACACCATATTCAACAATACCTTTAATGTATCTTATAATTCTTTTTGCTGCTCGCAAATGCATTTCAGTAGCACAATGCATAAATCTAGATTAAAGACTTACAGCAAATAGAATATCCGGCCTTGTAGCAGTGAGATACATCAAACATCCAATCAAGCTTCTGAAATTTCCTTCATCAATTTGATCAGTTCCATCCTCTTTTGCTTAACTTCTCCTTTGGATTCATTGGTGTGGTTGTTGCCTTGCAATTTTCCATATGGAATTTCTTAAGTATCTCTCCAGCATACTTCTTTTGACAGATAAAAATTTCATCACAGCCTTGCTTGATTTCCATTCCCAGAAAGTATGTCATTTCAAAAACTTGCATCATTTCCTTCTTAAACTCTTCAACCAGCCACACATTGTTTCCTGTCACCAAGAGATCATCAACATAAAGGGAAACAATGAGAAGATCAGTTCCTTTATGTTTGACATAAAGAGTAACTTCAGATACACTTCGTACAAACCCCAAACTCAACAAGTGATCATCAATCCTGCTATACCAAGCTCTTGGAGCTTGTTTTAAGCCATAAATAGCCTTTTTAAGCAGACAAACTTTTTCTTCTTTTCGTTGCTCAAAGAAACCCTCGGGCTGCTCTACATAGAATTCTTCCAATAGTACACCATTTAAAAAAGCAGATTTCACATCTACCTAGAACACTTTCCATCCCTTTTGTGCTGCTATTGCTAGCAACAACCTAATTGTATCCAATCGGGCTACTGGAGCAAAGGTGTCCGAGTTATCAACACCAAATATTTGGGCATATCCCTTGACAACAAGCCTAGCCTTGTATTTATTGATAGAACCATCAGAATTGAGACTGGTTCTAAACACCCATTTTACTCCAATGACCTTCCTATCTTTCGGTCAGTCAACTAACTCCCAAGTTTTGCAGTGATCAGATGCCTGCTCCTCTGAAGCTTTGACTGAAAGTTGATTGTCCTTCCAGTCCCATTTCTCTTCCTCAGCAAAGTGTACATCTCTACTGACAATCATCTTCCCTGTTTGTGGATTATATACTTTGTAGGCCTTGGAGGATGAGCTATAACCCACAAATATTCCAGGAAGTGCCTTCTTGTCAAGTTTGTCTCTTTTAACCTGTGGCACATGGAAGAAACAAACACAACCAAATACTTTAATGAAGCTTAGTGATGGTTTGTATCCATTCCAAGCCTCGAATGGAGTTTTATTCAGCAATGCCTTAGTAGGAAGCCGATTTTAGAGAAATACTGCCGTATTAGCTGCCTCAGCCCAAAAACTTTTCGGCAACTCTTTTTCATGCAACATGCACCGCGACATCTCCATTATATATCTGTTTCTCCTTTCACTAACTCCATTTTGTTGTGGAGTATATGGAGCAGTAAGCTGATGAGTAATACCAGCTTCCTCACAAAATTTGTTAAATACTTCAGAATTATACTCTTTTCCATTGTCAGACCGCAGAGATTGGATTCTGCAACCACTTTGATTTTCCACCATCTTCTTGAACTTCAAGAAAATTCCAGCCACTTCTGATTTATATTTCATAAAAAATATCCAGCAGAATCTTGTATAATCGTCAATGAATATAACATAGTATAGACTACCATTAAGGGATGGTGTTCTTTGAGGTCCTGCAACATCTGTGTGAATCAGTTGCAACCTTTGAGAAGTCCGCCATGTTGCTTTAGGAAATGACTTCCTATTTTGCTTACCAAATTGACAAGCTTGACAACTTGGTAAGTGATCAACTACAGTTGGTAGTCCTCTTGTCATATCTTCCTTCTTCAGCAACAATAGTGCTTGTAGATGACAATGGCCAAGTCTCTTGTGCCAGGTTTCTGTTACACTTGCCTTCATAGAATAAGCTAGTTGCTGTTTCTCTGTTGGATCAAAGGAAAAACTCCTTCCTCTCATCTTCACCCTGAAAATTTCATTTCCAGTAGTGTCACTGATTTGACAGTGATGATCTTCGAAGAAAAATCTGAATCCTTTTTCCATCAGATGTCCTACGCTTAGCAAATTCTGATCAATTTCAGGAACATAAAGATAGCTATGGTTCCAATTCCTTTGACAAGAAGGTGATCTCCATTTCCTATCCGAACCTTGGAAATTTCAGTGGGCTTCAACTCCTTGAATAAACTCTCGTCATGAGTCATGTGGTTAGTGCAACCACTGTCAATTAACCAAGAATCTGTTGAGCTCTTACTTGAAAAGCATGTTGCAACAAAAAGATTATCCTCTTCTTCTTGATCAACAACTTGAGCATTTCCTTCCTCCTGTGGGGCCTTATTCTTGCAAATCACTGCTTTGTGTCCAAGCTTATTGCATTTCTTGCATTTAGCATCAGGTCTCCTCCATCACTTAAATGGTGGATGGCCTTTTCTTCCACAATGGTGACAAGGGGGATAACTTTTCTTCGCGCTTGCTCCCTTACTTTTGTTGTTGGCTGATGTTTCTCCTTCACACACTGCTTGATTCTTTTTCTTCTTCTGAATTTTGTTAACCTGATGCTTACTGACAAGAGTGACAAGAGCCCCTTCTGTTGTAACCTCCTTTCTCATGAGTCTTCTTTGCTCTTGAGCTTTCAGGGAATTGAGCAACTCTGTCAAATCCTTAGTATTTTCTAAGGTTGTAATTGTTGCTTCATACCTTTGAGGAACTGTTACAAGGATCTTCTCAACAATTCTCGAGTCTGAAAATGTAGAGCCGAGTAGCGTCACCTTATTTGCAATATTTAGAAGTCTATCTGAATATTCCTTCACTGTTTCGGATTCCTTCATTTTTTGCAATTCAAACTCCCTAATTAAGTTTAAAACTTGCATACCTTTTATTCTCTCATCTCCAGAATACTCTTCCTTGAGATAATCCCATACTTCTTTAGCAGTTTTCAGAGACATTATTCGCGTGAAAACTGTTGACGATACAGCAACAAATAAACATGCCTTGGCCTTCGATTTCTTTGTCTTCTTTTCCTTGTTTGCTTTAATCTGAGCAATGGTAGGATTATTTGGTATCGTAATCCTCTTCCACAGCTTCCCAGAGATCCAAAACATCCAAGTACGTCTCCATTCGTACTGCCCAAATCTGATAATTATCTCCATCAAAGACCGGTGGAGCAATTGGTGAGAAACTTGCTTCAGCATCCATGGCTTCTCCAATTCGATCACAGATACCTTAAGATGAAAGCTCCGATACCAACTATTAGTTTTAATAAGACTGATGACAGTTAACACAATGAAGACAATATCTAGTTTGCTACAGAAAGGAAAGCAGGAGAATAAAAGGAATTTAAATGTGAAGATGACTAAGAGAAAAGCTTATGCAGAGAGTTGTATTTCTGTAAAAAGAACCAAAATACATAAACATACAATTAAAGAAACTGCAATAGATCATGGTCCTATTTTTAAGTCATGGTGCTAACCATGGTAACTACCCCTAAAATAACTGAAAAAAGAAATACAAGAAACATAGAAATAGACACTGCAGTCCTAAAGAAATACAGGAAACTTAGAAATGGACACTGCAGTCCTAAAGCAACTAACTAATAGTCTATTTAGAGTATGGAATTTCTTGATATGCAGCTAGATCTTCTTTGAGAGAAGTATCTATACAAATATATGACTAATTTTCCTTGTTGAAACCCATCTTCTGCAGGAGCTCGCATTACTAGCATGTGTAGTGGATAGATGGAGTTTTCTGATTGACCGTTTGATGTTGACCTCTTATGAGTTTGTCACCACTTCGAGGCTATACAATGAGGTGCATAGCTCGGTACAGAGAGATTGTATGGAGGAAACCAGCAACTCAAAGGTAATCATTTTTTTGGAATGAAATCCCTTCATTGTCTAGTAGGAAGAGCTGCATGTCAAGCCTATGAAAATAAAATTGCAATGGTTTAACTGAAATTGATAGTATTATTTGTTCGTCATACGTGGATTTCATGTCTGTATGGATCTTTTTTTTTTTTTTTTGATAACCGAGAAATCCGTCTGTGACTCGTCCTTTGGACCAATCACAGCCTTCTAAACTCGGTGGATAATGGGCCCGCCCCTCTACCCTTCTCCACTTAAATACCGGGCTTTGCTTTGCATGGTGTGGGGATTGAACCTGCGACCTAAGCCACAAATCCTCCACCTTTTGCCACTTGAGCTAGGCCTTGGGGGCATGTCTGTATGGATCTAGTCATCTAGATATAGGTTAGATCGTTTTATATTTTAAAATAATAATTTAATTTGCTTGTTAGATTGTCCCACATCGGAAGGGGAGCCTTGGAGCAATGGTAAAATTGTCTCCATGTGACCTATAAGTCACAGGTTCGAGCCTGGCTTGCCATTTAGATTATCCCACATTTCTTGAGGAAATATGTTGTTTCCTTATATGGTTTTAGGCTGTCATCACCTCATGACCTAGGCTTTAGGATTGAGTTAGGCTCAAACTTTATTTTCCTTATATGGTAGAGCCATACCCATTCCTATTTCTTGATTTACCCAATGTGGATTTGTTTGTTATATTCTCCATGCTCTAGATGTTCATTCCTGATAGGGTGGTGGGGAGGTGTTAGATTTTCACACATTGGTTGAAGAAACGAGTTGTTTCCTAAATGGTGCTGGATAATCCTCACCTCATGAGCTAGCTTTTGGGGTTGAGTTATGTTGAATGTCCATTTTTTTTACATTGTCTACAACAACATATCCAGTGTAGTCCCACCATATAGGGTATGAGAAGGTAGAGTGCACACAGACCTTACCTCTACCTCAGTGGTAGAGAGACTGTTTCCGATAAACCCTTGGCTCAAGGAAAAATAGTCCAAAGCAGTCATAGGAAAAATAGCGGAAGTACAAAAAGCAACAAATAATAGAAAAATCAACAGATGGTACCAACAACATAAACTACAAGTAACAAGTGATTGTAACAGAAATCGAAGGACAAGAAACTACAAGAGCAATACTACGACTACTAATATGTACGGATAGCAAGACCACTGTGACCTACTAACCTTCTACCTTGATCTGTGTCCTCCACCCCTCCTATCTAGGTCATGTCCCCATTAAGTTGAAACTGGGCCATGTCCTTTCTTTACATTGTCTATTACCTGATTTTTTTTCTTGTCACTTCTTAATGTACATAGATCACTATGGCAGGAAAACTAAGTCTAATGTCTTGGACATGATTGTGTTTAGTTAGAAGACATAAAATTCATTTGAGAAGAATGAAATTGTAATGTCTAATTTATATTGTGCAAAAAAGCAAATCTATGATGTATCCAACTATACTTGAACAATCATTGTGTACACACCAAGGTGAGGTTAACTTGTTTGTCGTGTTCGTCTTCATGTCACACATTACCAGATAGATGTACATTGTACCTCTTTAAATCACTTTTTGAGCAAAGTTTTTATATTCCTTTTGATTTATTCACTTTATATTTTAAGTTTTCTTATATATATCCTGCGGAAATTATAATCTGTACAAGTAGCTTCTGCACAATTCCAAAACCAGGCCAGAATGTGAGCATTCACCTCAAGATATTCAACTTGTTGCCCTAACATGCACTGTATCTAAATTTCACTCTAGATCTTAGACTCTCTCTCTTGTGTTAAACTGTAAGGAAAGTAAGCATTTCTATTCAGTTTGCATTCTTTTGTCAATTTTCCACGTTATGAACATTCTTACATTGTTGTTCTCTTTGTGGATGGTTTATAGTCCTTTTCTTTTTCTTTTTTTTTCTCTTTTTGTTGTAATAGGAAAAAGGAATTATTGAGTACCTTGAAGTTTTCTTACACAATCGGCTATATCTCTTGTGGGAACTATCTCCAGTCCTAGCAGCATTTGCAATTCCTTCCTGGTATGAGATTCATATCCTGTTGTCTGTTGAGATTTCTCACAGTGAAGTGATCAATCCTTTTACACCAGTCAGCTTACAGACTTTATTTTTTTTGGAGTTTATCAATGAATAGCTGGTTTAATTAATGCAGGTCAAATTTGTTCAGAAAATATCTGACAGAGCTTGACGGTCAAGTTACAGGAGACTTTTCATTAACTAGGTACACTTTCATGTCACATGCTTCTTTTGGTAATAATGATCAGTGTTTCGAATATTGAATTTCTTATACTTCAGCTTCTTATCTTGGCTAAGAGCTTTATTCTGCTGTTTATTCTTCCTTGCTCTTTTCTTTTACGCAGATCCGATAGTAGTACTAAGGAAAGGAAGAAGTATAGAGAATGTGGGTTTGCTATGATTTCTTCCTATCTTCCTTTCTCTCATTCTGTATTAATGTTATGTATACATTGATTGACTATGACCATGTCTTGGAAACTATGAACTGAAATGTTTCACAGACTATTTTATCTACTTCTCGAAGGCCTTTCTGCGTAGCATTTAGTTAATGTCTTTCATGAAGCCAGGAATTTTACTAAGTTCAAGTTTTATTATTAGACCTGATGAAACAATTTCTATTATTTCTGAAACGAACTCTGGAACGATTGGAAATCAAATTTTTATTGTTGTTATAGTTGACTTAAGTAGATAAAAGTCTTCAGGCATAAATAACCTTTCCTGTTTCAGTTACACCTAGATGTAGGTAACATTACTTGCCTTCTAGATCTGGGGTTTCTCAGTTGTTTTCTGCCATTATGATAAAATTAATACCCTTATCTAATACTGGTTTAAAAGCTGGACCTATCAGCAGCTTTCTATTAAGGCTTATTTGTCTTGTGACATCATTTAATATGAGATCACTAAGTGAAGAATCTTGCCGTGTGAACTACTCGATGATACCTTTCCGGGCACTAAATAATTTCTCTATGGATATATGGGTTTTCAGAGACCATGTAATAAAATTTGGTTGTTTCTGCTATTTGTCTTCTCATTAGGTTATTTCATGTTAGCCTGAACATCCCTTCTGTTTGGAGTATACTATGTACTCTCAAAGCCTGATTTATGTTCAACACTTGCAGGTGATGTTGCTGAGAGAATTTGGTGCCTTCATGTTTGTCATGTTGGTGGTTCTGATGTAGAATCTGGTTCATTTAGCACTTGACAATATTTTCTCTTGAAGGCGTAACCGGTAAGCCTTGGTTTCTTAAATGTATTTATTGTGACTATAAGTTTTTGTGCATTATTTGGAGAATAGCCAAAACATTCTCACCATTGAGTTTCAACTATTGGTAAGGCGGTCACATTGATGGAAGAACCTACGTTTCATAATTTCATTTTTAAGGGTGATCAGAGCTGTGAAAGAACTTGGATGGCATGTAGACCCTTAGTCATGATAAAAACCTAACTAGAAAGTATTTCTATTGTTTCTTGCTGTGTTTGCTTAAGATGGAATGCACAAAGTGACAAGAGAAAACCGTTCCTTGTCCAATAGGATTACCACTCACTTCATGTTGACTGTTGACTCCTTGACGTAGGATCATCTTTATTATATTAGAAGGTAAAAGGTTCAAGTTGGGTCTCTTCTTCATTCATAGGTCTCACTTTTCTAATATATTATCTTTCTCTTATTCCAGTTAAAGAACAAAGAAAAGAATAAGAAAAAGGTCAATAAAGCAATTAAAGGAAAGCTAAAATAGCGATAGAAGTGGATAGCAAGAGAGATGCTGAGGCATTCTATGACACACGTATCCCCTTTTGATCCTTTTTTTTCTTTTACTTGTTTGGATATTAGTCCTTTCAATCCAATGATCTATAGTGAAAGAGTTGGCGGAGAGAACTTTTTTTTTTTGCATAGGAGCTGAAGGGAGCTTTCCTTTAACATCATAACAAGCACCTATCATACCCTTCGGGGTGGCCCAGTGGTTTGAGCTTGGGACTTTCATGTTGGAGGTTTCAAGTTCGAAACTCCTTGCCAACAAAAGCAGGGGGTTTGCCTTCTGGGTCGAGCTCGTCGCACCAGGCTTGTCTAGTGTTGGTTACCTCTCCTATATGGTTTGCGAGCTATTGCATAGGAGCGGGGGTTTTATCCTGTGCGCATCCAAAGGGTAGCGGCTGCGGGTTTCCTTTGTCATCAAAAAAATAACAAGCTCCTATCATAATGATTTTAGATAAAGAAAATATCACTGGGCAATAAATGGGATTGTGCTGGTAAGATTCTGTCTAATCCTTAATTAGTGCCTTAACTACAAAAAAGAATGACATTACATCAATTGGAATAGCCTTTTGTTCTCTTTGAAGTTTGGACGGTCAGGCCCTACAAGAAACAACACACAGCTGTCGTGTTTGATATGAGAGAGAACCACCTCCACTCACTGCATATATGAAAAGGACATCCAATATAAACGAAGCTGATGCCTACAAATGGAATATATACACTTGAAAAGCATATACATTATATTCCTCTTTACACATTCCATTAAATTTGTAATTTTCAAAGTCCTCTAAAACCAACAGATATCTATCTACTTTCTTATGTTTGGTAAGCAGGCAAAGGTCAAAAATCTTGATGATGAGAAGTTCAAAGATGATTCAGATGTTGAAGTGTCACAGACGGAGAGTTGCACACAGCAGTTGTGATGTTACACTGGTTAGTGTTGAAAGAAGAGCACCGGTTAATTGTTTCAAAGGACTTTACATTGCTAGGCAGTTATATTGGAGGTTAAAGTCACAGTGGAGGCAACTTCTATCGTGGCAGAGAAGTTCTGTTCGATTTAGCTATGATGCTTACAGTTACTCTCAGAATTTCGATGATGGATGCTCGAAGGAACATCGATCACCTTTAGCTCCTCGGTAATTTTCATTTCTCAGGAGTTCATCAGTAAAACAATTAGCAAGTTGAGTAGAGAATATGGTCATGTTTCCATTACAATAAAGTTTTACTTGCAACATATTTTTCTGAATTATTCACATTCCCAGGTTATTACTGTGTGTATATATATAAGTGGATGAACTTTATCAAAAGAAAATTCTGTCAAAATTTTGATAATGCTAATGAGTACAATTTCTCCATTTTAGCATAGTAAATTATAATGTTTTGGTTTGATGAACTTTATCAAAAGAAGAAAATAATAGGTGTATGGATAGCAAATGTGGGCCTCAACTCTATCTAGTACAAGTTCTTTTCAAGGCCACAATTAATGGGATTATAGATGGAATAATAAACAGTTAAAAAATCCTAGGAATGCGATGTTGTCTTCTTATATGATTTTGGGTGATTTTTTTCTTACGAGTAACTTTAGAAAATGAGATAGGTTTAATATGTTACTCTTAAAAGTTTGAATAATTTTAATTCTATGTTATGTTGATATTGATGTAGATGCAACTAATTAAATTTGTGATTTTATAAAAGCTATTGGGAGAAAGAATAAATAAATTAGAACTATTGCAATGAATAATGATGTGGCAAAAAATGACCCACTCAAATAATTCTATGATTATAATGGCAATATAATGGATACTGAATGATTAAAGTGAAAAAGTTTGAGTTGTATGTGTCACATGAAGCTGCTCTTTTTTAAAAAGCAGAGAAATCTACACACGGCACTTGTGATGCATCAGTAATGCTTTTGCAGTTTTGCTAATCTCATGTTCGGGATAATGGATAATTAATTTCGAAATTAACTTTAGGATAAGTTTATTTTATATTGGTTGGAATAAAATTGGAATTATTTATTTTGAGATTGTAATGTTAATTTTATCCCACATAGAAGGTGGGATAACAATTTAAGAATAATTGTTTGATGTATATACCACAATTACAATAAATTACCGTGTTAAGGCCCGGAAATTTCATTCTCTATGAAGAGATTCAAACTCATTGCGGTATAAATTATAATCTACACCGATCCAATAATATATCTCTTGACTTGTCCCTTCGGCCATCCAACAACGTCCAGTAAATAAATTGAAGACTAAAAATATTTTTTCTATTTCTCAACTCTCTTTCACAATACTAACCTCAATACACATTATAGTACTACACGATCACCTTTTCTTACACGCTCAACACAACGAAAAAACATCATTTATATAGGTGTAGGATTCCTTCCACAAATAAATGTCAAGAATGTTGACCGTCATTTGAGGATTGTGAGACAATTCGTAAAAGATAACAAGGAGAACAATTGTGGTTACATGAGTTACAAAAGATTATGTCATCACTTTCTACACGTTATGCCTACTCATTATTATGCACTTAATATTTAAACTTCTAATATTAAAATACAAAATAACATCAGCAATAGCCCAACATAACTTATTTCCTACCAAACGACATCCTTCTTCCCTCGACACCATTAATAAAATTTCAAAATGGCTAGATAACTAATTTAGTCTATGGTCCTCATATCCACTCTTTTTTTTCTCAAGAAACACAATTTTGATGTGTCTTATTTTCCTACTTTGACTTTAATATTAAGAGAGATTTGATTTTATAATTCGTTATTTATGTTATATTTTTGTTATATGATTCTTCACGAGAGATTAATAAAATAATTAGATCTATAAATAAAACACATGAGATTTTTATATAATCATTTTCTTTTACTTAAACTTTTAGTGAACGTCTCAAATTATTTTCTCACTTATTAATTCCCTTCTCGCTCAAATAATACTATATATAACAGTCGTTTGGGCATTTAGAAATTTATTTCAAAATATTTGACATCTTTTTGCCACTGTTGATAACCTAATCAAAGTTGGTTACCATGGATGATCTGCTCTCATCTTGAGGTACAAATCTATTATAAAAAATAGAGAAAATTCTGTATTATAGCAAATTATTAATTTAAAATAAATGTTATAGCTACAGTTTCATTTCATTTCAATTCGTGACAAACACATTGCCATTCTCGTCTCTCTCCCTTGAATCTCACTTGCCACTCTCAATTCTCTCCCTCACCTCTTTCACTTTTATACAAGCACAAATGTATAAATTGTGTTTGTGTTTTTATAAAACGAGAGAGACTGTATAATACAAATACAAATACATATCTCTCCATCCTATACACTTATAATTATACAAATCTTCCCATGCCCAATTCTCTTTTGCCCCTCTCTCTCTCTCTCACACACACACACACACACTTTATACAAACACAAATTATACAAATACAATGTACAATTTGTGTTTGTATAAAGCGAGAGAGGGATTTGATATACAAATACAAATGTTTTAACTCGATTCAATTGTATACAAATTCAAATTTTATGCAGATATAAACATAATCATTGATACATATACATAGTAGTTACATATATATAATTATCTAACCGATATACATGTACAATTCATCTCTCTCCACTCTCTGCCCTCTCTCGCTCGCCTCTCTCCTCTCTCTTCTAATCTTGATCGCCACTTTAGTCTAACACAAAGAACATATTCATAGACACAGACACCTAATTTATACAAATCACCGCAATTTATACAAATCGCTGTGATTTTATACAAATCAGATGCTCCATAGCAAAACTATATCTATAGAGCGCATATAATTTTATTTTTCTATTTCTAAAATTTAATGACTTCAAAATTGAATGATAATAATAAATATGTTGAAAAAGTAGTATAGGACAAATATAATTTATTTCATAGTATAAAGATCTATTACTCTTTTTCGGGAAAAAATTGTGCTTAGCTTTTATATGCATTGAAAGTGTATTTTTTATTTTTATTTTTTATATTTAAGTTATCAAATCACATTAAAGATATTTACAGATAACTTTCAGAAAAAGAAACTTTTGTGATACTGAAAATAAGACGATTATTTGTCATAATAATAGATAAAGAAGACAATATGCCAGTGTAATTATTTTTTTGACACTATCAATTTGTTCAATGTATCTTAATATAAGTTGAAGTAAACAAGATTTTTTTTTTTTAGCGTCTAACATTTTTTTATTAAAACAAAAATCCTCAATAGAAATAAGTACAAGCAAGGGGGGCTAAGCCTTACCTTGTCAATCCTATGGGGTAACAGACCTCTACTAATTAACAAGCATGAAGAGAATAAGAGCTAGAGAACTAGATATTCTATGATCATCACATAATTCGTAATACACTCTATGATGATATTACAAATGAGAATGCTTAAATAATGCACAAATATAAAATCCAAGAAGAAAGTTGAGTTATCAACCTCAAACTTACTTTTACAAATGTGTGAATTTAAAATGATAGATAGCCCATCTAAAGTAATCTGAAGTATTTTCGCCTCTTGTCTTCTTCTTCAAATATGGCCAACAAAATTTGATACTTCATCATTGCTTTTTAAATGTATTGGATCTTGTTGAAGCTATTGACACTGTCATATGATTTTGCTTTGCCAGTCGCATCGGCAGGTGCCTTGGAACAAACACTCCTGTCACTTTACCATCTCAACTGTGTTGTCTTCCATGTGTCTTCTTTTTTGTTTTTGTTGCTTCCACTTCTTTGATGCCTAGGTGAGATATCCCCATCTCTAGCCACTTTATCAAAGCATATGTCCAACATATCCTCATCATCATCCTCATCCTCATCCTCATCCTCGTCCTCACCCTCGTCAAAAGAATCATCGGCCAAATCACTAGCATAAGCATTAATTAGACTAAATCCTGATGCTAAGGCCTCTTGTTCATTCTTCTTTGCAGTTGTACTTTTAGGTACAAATTCTAGAGTTGTGGATTCAATTTTCTATTCAAAAGAGGAAGTGAAACATTCTCTTCTTCATCAACCAAATCAGCCCACCTAGGAGTACTCATCTCCCCTTGTTGTTTTCTTTTGAAATTAACAAATCATTTGTAAAATTAGCTTGAGAGAGTGGTGACATACCTTTCGCCAAAATTTTATCATTCCCTGTGGATGATAAGAGCTGTCCAAATTCACCTTGATGTTCATCAATCCAAATTTTGGGAAGTGACCTCATGAGCTAAGATGCTCAATGTGACCATGGGTGGCTTGATCGCTGAATTGGGTTTGAGTAACATGGCAGCCTGACTTTCTTGAATAGCCTTAGCTACTGTAGGACTCATAACATTACCATATTTGTCGGTCCACATGCTACATACTCCAATTGGTGTGCTAACTGATTGTATATTATTATGAGGGTCGGTTCGAACCAAAGTTTTCTCCTTCGAGGGATTAGAATCAATTAACTCTAATTCCTTCTCCACCCCGAGTGCTTCAAACGGATTTGTACAAACAATGTCCTTTGATCCATTAGATTGCACTACTAGATTAGTAGTTACCTGTTGCTTATTTTCAAGACGTGGAGATTTACTTCGACTTGCCGAGGAACCAATACACATAGAAATACTTTGCCGCGAAAACTCACCAGTTTGAGGAATTAAGGATAACATTTGATTCCCTGAAGAATAGTCGTCCAACATTGCTTTGCTTAGGCGCTGGCCAGAATTTTGGTGCACCAAATTTTGATCTTGAACATCACTCTTTTCAGCCCCTACATCTAAATCTTTAACAGTTTCATCCATTTCACCAATTTCCAGCCTATTTAAATTAGTTTTTTTTAGCATTGAGATGATCACGAAGATCTCCTTGAAATTTTCCTCCTTCAACATGATTTTCACTGACCATGGCATCAACTTGACCATCGGTGAGAGTTCGACAATCAGCTTCTCTATGCCCCCGATGCTTACATCTCTTACAATAATATGGTACATAATCATACCTGATTTTTTGCCATACGTTTGTAATTTCACCAGTGACTAAATCGTTGAATTGAACTCTAATTCTTTTTGGAAGAATCCTTAAAAGATTCACCTCAACTTTTACCCTTGCAGTACTAGGTCGTATTTTATCATAGGTCGCTCGATCCACATCAAGAGGTTGTCCAACTGCCGAAGCCATTGAAAACAAAGCATTACGAGCAAAATATTGACAGGGTAAACTTGGGAAAGAAATCCATGCCATTGCAATGGAGGTTTCTTCCCTAGGACTAAAAGAGGGAGTCCAATTTTGGATTCTGAATGGTATAATTGCCCTATAACTAGATTAATTTTCAATCTACAATTAGATTAATTCTTTTCATTTTCTAAGAGTAGAAATTGTCGATTTTAAAATTACTCTACCTACATCCCGTAACGCGGATCTAGTAGTCCAATTGTATGCAGGTTCAATCGAGCTTAATAGATTTTGCTCAAATTAACAGATATGTACAAATATTAAATTTAAATTCGGTTATTATCACTTAAAATCGTCATTATAAAATTCAAAACTCATAAAATTGAAATCATAATTTCGTCTCTGCCTATAATGATATGCTTTTTCTAACCAAACAAAAAATAATTTCATTTTCAACTTAAGTTATAACTAATATATATAGATAATGTAAATATTCTTTATATTATTAGTATAACTTAAACTATTATAACATTTTCGTTACCATCTCAATCATATGGTAATGTTAATTATAAAGATTTACCTATAATATAATTACCATGAAAATCGAGCCAAAGATATGGAAGAGGAACAAAAGGAAACAAATATATATATTTTCTTATTCTAAAGCCAACAATATATGGAAAACATTACTTAGTAGACGAAAATAATATAATTAAGATCTTCTATTAATTAGAGCCGCCTTATTAGGCTCTTATAACACTTTGCTCAAACAAAATAATTAATCTCAGTTAGAAGGTAATTATTCTCTAAATCTATGATCTCGTTTTAGTCAATGTTAATTTGCTTACATCTTTACATTTCTACAAGTTAGTGTTCTACAAAATTATTTCTTCTGAGTTAGACTATCTATCTCAAAGGTAGGGATATATGATCTACGTACATTTTATCCTTTTCAAATCTCACTTATGAGATTTCATCGAGTATGTTATTGTTGTTCTATATAATATAGTGCAAAAATATGCTATTTTCGTCGATCTATATTCTTCTTTATTGTTATTGTTTCTAATTGGTAAATTCTTCATTTGATGATATTCAATAAAATATTATGGTGTTTTTAGCTTGGGCAGATCTCTTAAACTTATATTACTTTCTATTACTTTCTAGGAATGAACCGTTTCTTTGAGGAGTGTGTGCAACTTAAATAAAACCACTTACTTTGAAATGGAGGAATACTAGTTATTATAGGTAGCTTCTTATGTAACTTTATTAAAATATTAAAATTTTATTTCTACAAAATTGAAAATCCTACCTTTTCGATTTCATTTGCTTGAATGATTGTTACCTATCATTTTATAATGTACTGTATTGTTGTATTGTATTGTATTATATTGTTTTATCGAATGAAGATTGAAAAATGCATACAAACTTTGCAGCTTCAACAATTGAATATGGAAGAGTACCCTTCATTCATGGTAAACTTTGTACCTTAATTTTCTCATAAATATCGTATAATATTGTGTTATATGAAATTCACATATGATTGATTTATCTCTTTTGCGCAGACATGTATTTTAAGGATTAATATTAACGCTGATAGATGGCAAAGGACTATTGCCAAGGTGTTAAAAAACGTCGACGGTATTTCTTTAGTCCTTTTTGAGTATTTTTTCTTAATCGTCGTTGTATATAAGTTAAACTAGTCTAAATTGCGTTTATTTTTTCAACAGTGACAAATTTTAGAATGAACACAGATGGGACAATGGAGTTATCGGGAACTGTGTATCCAAATAAATTCTTGAAAATACTAAAAAAAGCAAGGAATAAAGCAGAGTTATGTCATTTGCAATTTGGAGAGTGTTCAACTAACTTGTTTTTACCTTCAAGGCCAATTGATTATAGCATTGGTAATAAATTTGGAGTACCAAATAACATGTTGATTTCTAGTTTTGTTGGACAAATGGAAGATAATCAGCCAGGCTATTATGGAGGAAGAGATGGTAGATTTTTACATTATGGTGATAAACCTTCACAATCAAAAACGTCAAAAAGTGAAAAGTCTGACCACGATCACGACCATGACCACAAACACGTCCACGGACGTGATCATAACCATAACCATAACCATAACCACGTTCACGGACACAACCACAACCACAACCAGAACAACGGGAAATTAGAGCATGGTGCAGGGTGTATCAATGCTACAACTCCAAGGCCAAAAGTGCAACTTGATTGTGAGAAAGGGAAAGCAGAGAAACTAAAGAGTCAAGGAGTCAACAGTTGCTGTTTGATGTGATGTACATATATGGATATGCATTTAGGCAATTTAATTATTTACTATATGTTCTAGGTTTAGTATTTTTGTGATACTCATTTAGGATTTCATTTTGGAATAAGTCAAACATATGTTGGAGTTACAATTATTAATTAATTCTACCTTTATTTATAGTACTACAAATTAATAATGACTTCATGTTTTGCTCTAAAACTTTTGATGAAACATTTCTCTATTAGTACCCTTGTTGGTGTTCTTATTATTACATCTAGAGTTTATATAGGAGTTGCGTAATATATAGTAAACTGATTTATTCGAGTTAGAAATGGTAGACTTCGATGTAATCATGGGAATAGACTGGCTTTCCGCTTGCTATGCAACCAAGGATTGTTGATTCAAGTTTGTCAGGTTCCAATATATCTTAAGGATTCAATTTCCTTATCTTAAGACTATCAAGATGATTTCAATGGGGATGTATATGTCTAAATATCAACTTAGTATATTATTCTCCTGCCACAATTGCAAGTCCATATAAAATTTCAACTTCAAATCAACTGTTATCTCCTGTATCCAGGTTAGTCAAAAATACAGAAACAGAAAAAAGATAAAACAGACAGAATTAGTTTTAATCCGAGTCCACAGAAACCACTGTGTTTCCTTAAGAAATTTAATCCCCTCACTGTACCCGAGGTTGCAGATTAATTTCTCCCAAGATAAAACGGATTAACCTGTTAAAGAAGTAGCGGTACCTCAAACTTCAATACTTCAGCGAACGCAAGAACAGCAACAAGAGCACACACAGACTCTGTCGATCGACAATTTTATTTATGAGAGAAAATGTATGCAGAGAGGAAAAAAATTTCAGTCCTTGAAAAAACGAAAAAGACCTCTTATTTATAGCCATTTGCAGCAAGGAACGCGTCTGTTCAGAAAAATCTGTTCAGACCCGTTTTTTCCAGAACATTGTGTCCTTTGGGAAAAGTAACGATTTTTCGGAAGGAAAACCGTTTGGAAAAGTAACGAATTTTTGGAAAGTAACGACTTTTCGGAAGGATTACCGTTACACATGAATTTCAAATAAATTCAGTTGCGCCAAATTAATTCTGTTAGTTAACCAACATTCTGAATTAATTTATAAGAGAAAGGAAATCAAT
>NW_006239196.1:254959-267463 GCF_000226075.1 Solanum tuberosum | reverse complement strand
CGAAGCCGAAGCCGAGGCCGAGGTCGAGCGAGCGACGACGACGGCGCGAGGGGGCACCTTCTTCTTAACCCTTTAAGAAGTAAAGGAAGTGTTTCCTAATATAAGGACAACAATTTCCTCTCTTCTACCGATATGGTAAAAATGACTATTCATTTGCACTTTTGCAATGACTTTTCATTTTCCCTCCAAAATTGGTTCCCCCATTTTCATTGGTTCTTCCACTTTCCATTTTCTCTTTTCATTTCCCATTCACTATTTCCCATTCATACCTTGCTAAACCCAACATCAACCTCTATCCAAATCAACAATCTCAAATTCAAGTCCAAAATGACTACTTATTTGATCAAAAAAAAGAGAGAGAAGAAGCTAGAGAGAAACAACTGAAATAGTACATAATTTTTTTACTATCCCTCCCTAGGATTTTTCACCTTTTTGCTATACGACTCAAACTCACAATCAAGGATCGGAGGTATAAGGGGTGCTTACTGCTTACCATCCAAGCAACTCCCTCTCGTTAAATTCAACTTGATTGTTGAAAGAAATCAGCCAACCATTTCATCAATGCCTTAGCTTAATTTCTCACAAGTTGGCTTATTCAAATGAAAAACATGCTCTTCCCCTTCTGCTTCCTTAATTTCAACTTCACCTTTCCATCCACCGGTTAAATTGAATCCATTAATTCAAATTGCAGTAACCACGAAAATGGCGGGCATTTAAAGGGGACAAAAATGGATGGTATTAAGGGTGTCGAGTCCGGAGCCACAAGGGCAAGAAAATTTGTCGAAAATTCCAAAAGGGCAACAAAATTCAGTTAAGAACCAAAGGGTAACATTTTAACGCTCAAATTAACACCGTTGGAATTAGGTGAAATTGGGTAAGGCTCAAAATTCCATGAGTCGGCGTTATCTCTTGTAAGACGCGGCTGCGCCTTACAAGGCGCAGGGAATTTGAGCCTTCTCTTAAATTAATTTTTTTTTTCATTTTTTGTCTTCCCTTAAATTAAAAAAAAAAAAAAGTTTTTTCAGTTTTTACAAGTTTGCAAGTGACTTATTTTTTATTACTCTTGATTTTAGTCAAGTATTAAAATTATACTTGACAAAAACATTTCATCTTTTGTTTGAGATTCACTCCCATCACAAGATATATACATATTGGTTATTCTATATTTTTAACTATAAAAAAATGTTTTATTTAGTGTACATCACAAATGCAGATGAACATTGTGGTCCTATACTATGTTCATTTCTTAAACGAATTTAAAAAAATCAAATAAATTAAAATGGAGAAAATATAATTAATTAGGGGGCCTGCCAATTGAGCAAGATAAGTGATAAGTGATAAGTGACCATTAATAAATTTCTAATTCATTGAATACTTAGTATAAATATAACCCAATGTTGCTTCAATTTCTTCAGCCTTAATTAATTAATTATAACTAAGCTTTGAAGAAGAAGAAATTTTTTTTATGGGTGCCAGTTGAAGATTGTGCTCCTATTCATTCGTATAAGTTGCATTTATGGCTAAAGAATGCCATTAAAATTACTTAAATTGCTAAACAAAAATTTGTATGTCTTTGCATGCAAGTTTGAAGCAAATTTATTATTTATTTAATTTGTAAGCGAATTAATATTAAAAATATAAAATATAAAATATTTTAATTGTTCAAGAGAAAAATTGATTATTTTTTTTTTAAAATTTAAGGGGAGGCAAAAAATGAAAAACTGAAAAAAACTTTTTTTAATTCAAGGGAAGGCAAAAAAAATGAAAAAATGATTTTAAAAAAAAATTAATTTAAGGAAAGCCAAAGCGTGAAAAATTGAAAAAAGTTTTTTTTAAAAAATTTAAAGAGAAGGCTTGAATTCCTTGCGCCTTGTAAGGCGCAGCCGCCGCCGGGCCTTGCATGGCGCATGGAATTTTGAGCCTTACCCAATTTTACCTAATTTCAATGACGTTAATTTGGGCGTTGAAATGTTGACCTTTTAATTCTTAATTGAATTTTGTTGCCCTTTTGGAATTTTCAACAAATTTTCTTGCCCTTTTGGCTCCGGACTCTAAGGGTGTCTGTTGTAGAAAGGAAAATGATGTGTGAGTTTTTATTTTATTTTTCTTCTTCTGGGTGTTTGATAAGTAAGCAAAATATTATGAGAGGCGATAGTGGGAGCAGATAGGAGGATACGGAGGGTGGAGTGAAAATGAGTGTGGGGACACAACCGATGTGGAATAAGAAATACGATGAATTTAATAATAAAATAAAATTTAAGTAACAATTAAAATAAATATGACATTTAAACTAAAACGTGTTGCAATACTATAGAATAGGCAACACCATCAAAAGAAGCTGTATTAATCATCAAAAAGGTAATAAAGGCAATTGTAGCCTTTTGTTAGTTAACCTAACCCTAGTGGTAGCTTTAGGCAAAAAGAGAAATCCTAAAACTAGAATGGTTTGGCAGCCAAAGTTTACTTGTTCAAAATCACAATTTTTATCCTAAAACTAGAATGGTTTGGCTGTGCCAAAGTTTACTTAATTTTACATGTATCAAAATCACAATTATTACCATGAATCACAATAAGCGCTCCTTACAAAAGAAAAGGGATTACTTTGAATCTAAAGTCAAAGATAAGGGAAATTTTATTGAAACAACTACTACATTATACAAGTTTTATATATAATAAATATATTTGTACCCATACTTCTTGTGGTCTTTTTTTGCTTGCTAATTTACATGGCAGGGGTCTTTGTCAAATTTTCCATATATATGGATAGTGTAAAAAATTTGAATTCCTCACTATATTATTAAGAACAAGAACATGATTACATTTGCAATTGTAATACTCAAGCTATTGAATAACAATGAAAATACTGAAAATTACAAGTAACTAGAAGATAGAGATAAGAATGAAGATGGGAATTACCTTTAGACTCGATAAAGAAGATGAGAGAAACATACCGTTTCTTCACAACATGCATAATTCTTGAATCACATACCACTGTCCCTTTTGATAGAATCGTTCTCACACCCACTATTCAACACAGATCCCAAATTAACCCGACTCTGTTGCTTATTCACAGTCCTATAGCTTATCAGTCCAATAACACGTTGTGTGACATTAGTATTTACATTGGACTGAACTTGATTCATAACATATAACAAACGAAAATATACATATTTAATTAATTTAAACATTGAAGTTTGGTCTTGTTTAATTTCTAGTGATAATTTCTAGAAACAAGACACAAAGGTTTTTTCTTATGCATAGTAAGTCCAGGCAAAACATCAGTGTCGATGTCTTCTTTGTTCATTCCACGAGGCAACTCCCAATCAAAAGCGTAAAGAAGATTGGAAAGTACAAGTTCCACAGTAGCCACACCGAGTGCGATAGCCGGACACCCTCTTCTGCCTGCTCCAAATGGAAGCAATTCAAAATTTTGGCCCTTAAAATCAATATCACTATTCAAAAACCTTTCAGGTATAAATTCTTCTGGATTTTCCCATATTTCGGGATCTCTTGCAATAGCCCAAACATTAACATAAATTATAGTTTTTGGTTTAATTTCATATCCTTCTAGTATGGAATTTTGCATAGTCTCTCTTGGTAGTAACAATGTAGTTGTGGGATACAATCTAAATGTCTCTTTTATCACTAATTTAAAATATGGAAGATTTTGGATATCTTCCTCATTCACTATGGACTTTTTCCCAACGAATTCTCGAATTTCAGCTTGAACTTTCTTCATTGCATTCGGTTTGGCTATCAAGGCTGTCATTGCCCAAATTATTGTAGCTGCGCTAGTGTTCACTCCACCAACTAGCATATTCTACAAGAGAAAGTGGGAGGATAAAATTAAATGCAACATTTCATATCATAATATGATATTGCATTTGCACCCCAAATATGACCACATAAAAACCTTAGTTGATATGCAAGAATGTTAATATATCAAGTCAATATATATAACAATACACAAGACTTGCTTATTATGTAATAATTTTTGACATCTAGTCATGATTAACTAATATGTATTTGCACTTCAATCTGTTAATTCATTCGTAAGATTATTTTAAAAAAATAGACATAAATAGAGTAGTTCATTACCATGATAATAGCCTTTATGTTGTCTATAGTAAGATCGATTGAAGTGTTGGGTTCTGAAGGGTGATTAGGGTGTCATGCGGAAGGTTATAATTTGCAAATCATATAGTTGATAAATCAGATAACAAAAACTTATACTAAAAATCAAAATATTATTATATCAAAACAAATATAAAGAAAAACATTGAAACTTTAGAGAGAATAAATCTCCCCATAAACAAGACTCTTAAACGACTACATTGTGGATGTTATTGTTATTATGTTAGAAGAAACAAACCTATATTTATAGAGTCCTAAAACCTTTCCTACTAGAAAAGGAGTCCTAAAAGGAGAGAATAAAACCAAAATATGAAAGAATATTATATTTTTCTTTCAAGAAAAGTAAAAACATTTATGGTAATGTTTTGTCTTTTCTTTAAGGAAAAATAAATCTTAAAATTATGGTAAGAAAATCAGGGTAAAACCCTAATATGAAGTTGATTTCTCTTTCTTCAATTGAAGCAAAACATCAATAATATCTCCTTCCATGGATTTTGGCCTATTAGGATTGAGATGTTGCTCAATGAGTTCTTCATAAAATTCATCCAAATCCTTAAAATTTTCTCAAGTCTATTTATTTTTCCGGAGAGTTTATCCATCCATCCGAAGAGAGGAAAATAATCAGAGACAAAAAAACATGCCAACATTTCTTCCGTCACTTTTAAAAGTTCATCCAATTTCCTCCTTTCATGTGTTTCTTCATCATACCTTACACCAAAAGCAATTCTACAAATAATTGTAGTTGTTAGTGAAATCACTATACTACTCAAATCTGTAATTTGAGAAGTGGTTGCTTGTTGAGATATTTTTTTTATCATTCTTGATACTTCATCTTTATGAATTGGACTAAAATATTGCATTTTCTTAAGACTAAATAAATGAACAACACATATTTTTCGAAGTTCTCTCCAATAGTCATTGTAAGGTGACATGGCAATATCTTGACCATTGTATGACAATTTTTGCTGGCCAAGAATAGAAGGTCTATTACAAAATGTTAAATCTTGTATTTGTGTTACCTCTTTTGCTAGATTTGCTGAAGAAAATACAATCATAGTAGTAAAACCATGTTTCAATGAGAAGATTTTTCCATATTTCTTGGAAAGTTTCCAAAGATAGATATGAGGGGTTAAACTATCAAATTGATGCAAATTTCCAATGAATGGCAACCCTAAAGGACCTGGTGGTAGAATGTTTTTTCCATTCCTTTTGGCTTTAGGAAGCAGGAAACTGAGAATAATGATAATAAGAAGGGCTACAAAAAGTGGAAAAAGCATCATGTATTTTTTGGAAAAGTCACTTGAAATGTCTTCTATATCTTGTATTAAGATTTTCCACAATTTCTTTCATTTATAGTACTCCCTGGCTTGATGTGGATTACAATATATAGTTAAACGTGAATTTGAATATAAAGTCTTTAATTATATATAATCTAAATAAATACGATAAGAGAGGTGTCGGTGAGGGGAGTAGGGGTGTAGGCAGTACGCATATTGGTGGCTATGAGGTGGGGTGAAGAACTGAAGATGATGTGTGTATTTGAAGAGTGGTGGAGGACACAATTAATGCAGATATTTCAATTGTGAAACTTGTTTTTCTGTACTCTCACTATAAAAATTATTTTCCTCATTATTAAGGAACTTGATTTTTTAGAGAAAATATTTTCCAAAACTCTTAACTAACTGCGAACATGAAAATATTTAAAAATATTTTATGTTTAAATATAGTATATTTTTTTGCACAAAGTTATTAGTGAAAGGCATATGTTTACCACCTATTAATCAAGAATTCAAACACTTTATGTAAATACTATACTTCTCATATTTTGTCTTGTTGTATTAATTCATACGAACCATATAACATAGTTATAAATGGAAAGTATGAATAAACTGATCAAGTGGCCAGGACAAATATAAGTGGAATAATGGTAGTATTTATCGTCATGTGAATTCAAAATTTAAAATTTATAAATTATTTTTGTAATGATCTTAAGCTAAATTCACCTAAACTCATTTACGACACTAGCTAACTAGCTAGATCAAATTTTACACAACTTGTTAATTTCTCCACCAAACCTCTGAAAACCACTTTAATGTCTTTCAATTATTGCACGTTGCAACAAGAAATATCCAAAAAAAATATTAAGGGACTTAATTACCTTGATGTAAACTGATACCTACCTGGCATATAAGTCATGAAAATGAGTTTTGTAGCATGTGCCATATAAGTCACTAGGACAAAAATAATTTTTAGCGGTAATAAATATGTACATTAATAAATAGTGTTAAATTTTTTATCAGCATTGATTGATTGTCATTGGATCCAAGGTCTCTATAGACTTTAGGGACATTTACAAAGAGTGTTAATTGCCTCTAAAAACATAAAGAGTTAAAATTTTCGATCAATTACTCGTTCGTTTATTTGACTCACGTATGATGATTCAATTATTGATTGATAATATAATATATATATATATATATATATATATATATATATATACACACACATCATTTTGCATGTCAATTTCAGTCGATATCATGATTAATTATCAGGGTCGTTTGGTAGGTATATAAGAATAATGTTAAATAGAGTATTAATAATGTTTGTATTAGTAATGTTTGCATTAGTAATGCTTGTATTAATTATGCTTGCATTTATTATGCATAGATAAAGTGTATAACTTATGCTGGTATTAGTTATACATAGATTGCAAATTGCACCAAATAAGATATTACTAACTAATACATCAAAGGTTATGCATATATTATTTCTTCTAATACATTCTATCAAATGATCCCTAAATTACTTAATCATTATAAGTTGAAATGGTTTGTCAAAGGTGGTGGAGTCAGCCGGTCAAGATCAAGGCCTTAACATTTAGTGGTAAAGTCAGAAATTTTGTAAAAAGTGTTCAAATTTTAAAGGAGTGGTAGATGCACAAATTAATTTTTCCCTACTCATGAGTGGGAGCACACACTTGGCTAAGTGTGGGTGCATAATTTTTTTCAACTCACAATTCTTTTGAACAAAAAGCAAGCAATAAAAACTAAAAAAAATAATTAAGAATCTAGGTGTGTTTGGTATGGAGAAAAATATTTTGCTATTTTCATGTTAGTTGGTCAATATATTTTAGAAATTATTTTTTCTAGAAAAACAAGCTCCTTAAAAATGAGAAAAATTATTTTTCTAACGAAAGTAAAAAAAACAAGTTCCAAAGTAATTACATTATATTAACATATATAATTATAAAAAAATAATTTATCATATAAATCACTATTGACATAAAAAAAAGTCAACAAAATTAACTTTAGCTAACAATTAAATTATATATAAATAATAACGCATATATCAAAATAAATGTGATAAAATAATAATAATAATAATAAAATTATCATGAAACATTAAAAAAGCTATTGATAATCTCAAAAAGAAATAATAGTAAGGAAAAAATGTGTATTTTTTTCATTTTTATTGATCGAGGTAAAACATAGAAATAAGGAGAACAATATAGACGTATTTAGTTGATGCGCATGTAGTTAACATAAAAAAATAAAAATAGAAAGATAGTAAAAGAATATGTAATGTGTCTAAAGTTATTTAAAAGAATGATTTGTAGTGTCTAATAAAAAACCCAAAAATAAATTCTTATGTAGTATGCGTAAAATATGGGGCCAACAATAAAGTGAAAAAAAACAAAAAAAAAGAAGAAGATGGTAGCAGCCTAGCAGGGATTGAATAGCAAACCTCCAAGTTCCAACTAAACAACCTTACCACAGGATTATCTCCCTCAATTTGATAAAGTGTGTTCAATTATTTAAATAACAAAAAAATACAAAACATTTTACTTGTATACACGATGCAATTTTTTTGACGAAAGGTGTTCAGTTGATCACTCTTCGTTGGTTGTGGCTCCGCCCCTGTTACCATCATGCCAAAAGCTATAACTGATAACAATTATGCAACTTTATTTCTTAACTAAGAGCACGTTTGACATTATTATTGGAAGACCATTAACACTTATTTTGAGGAAAAAAATATTATTATTTTTTTTAGGAAAAGGGTCTGAAAAAATACTCCAACTTTGGCTGAAATTGTTGTTACGATACCAAACTTTATGGAGGACCTTTTATCCTCTGAACTATTTAATAGTGTATTTTTTACCCCTTGAACTATTTAATAGTGTATTTTAAAGGTATATATGCACCCACGTGGACACATTACTATTTATAATTATGTATTATTTTTTATGTCTACGTGGACAAATATATATGTTTAAAATATGGTATTAAATAGTCTGGGGGTAATAGGTCCTCGTTAAAGTTTGGTATCGTAACAACAATTTCGGCCAAAGTTGGGGTATTTTTCAGACCCTTATAAAAAGGCATTTGGCAAATCACTAAAAATGCTTTTAAATGAAAGCAAACACAATTTTTCTATTGTTGAGAAGAAGCTAAAAAAAATTGCTTCTTAAATAAAACAGAAGTAGAAAATTATCTTTTTAAAGACCAAAATATCCCTTCCGTATTTACATATTTACCACTATATCCATTATTAATTAATTAGCATCTCATAAGTTTGGTTAAGTTTCATTTTCATTTAAGAAATAAATTTATATATAATAATTTTTTAATTTTATTTTGCATTTATTACTATTATTTATATTTGATATTTTTAATTATATTTAAATTATCATGTTATTATTATATCAATATTGATTTTTTTTTAATTTTCTATGTATAATATTGACTAAAAAAATTAAATATGTACTTTTAAATTTATAAAAATAAAAATTTAATTAATTTTATAATAGCTATTTAAAATATTTTTCTCTCTATAAAATTTAAAATATATTGATGCTTGTCTTTTTTTTAAAAAAAATTGACTCTTAAAAGCATTTTTTTTAAAAAAGATTAGTTAACAGAATCTGTTTATCAGAAACACTTTTCAAACGAATTAACCAAACACAAATTGTTTTTTTTTCAAAAGCACTTTTCTGAAAAACTATTTTAAAAAAGTGGTTCTAGAAATAATTAAGTTGTTTTAGCAACAATGTCAAACAAGCTCTAAGTCCCCCAAACAGTGTCATGTTGGATCATGACTCCAACCCGGGTCACCCAGCCCCTCGTGGGTCTTGCCATAGCCAAGATGTTGACATTACCCAACATGCAGAATGTTGCTCTTGTAAATCGAACTCACGACATTGACGACTCTGATACCACTTGTTAGGATCAAACACACCATCCAACCCCCCCGTGGGCCTTCCCATAGACATGATTCGATGTTGGCATTACCCAAAACTTTGGAACCATGATAGGTGAAATTGGAAAAGTCTCTTTTTGATTATTCCCAACAATGTTACTAATAAGGCCAACATCGTTAAGTTACATGAAAATAACACTAACATATATACTATATTGGTCTCTCCAACCTAATGGCGTGTTCTCTACCAAATCAGTGTGTCACCTTCTCGAAACTAATAATGTTTCGACATATGTCTTCCGATGGATTTGGTCCCTTATTACGCTTTATAAGATTAAGTTATTGATATGGTTATGCTCCCATAACATCCTGCGAATTCACACCTTCATCATTTAGGGATGATCACTCATGTTCTCTCTATCGTAGAGCTATAGAAACCATTGAACATACCTTCATGAAATGCTATATGGTTAGGAAAGTTTGGTTAGATATGAGGCTGGATATGCATCACATCGTTAATACCAGGGGCAGATCTATTAAGGTCCGTGGGGTGCCACGCCACCCACAAACTTCGACGGAAACTCTATTTATATATAAGTATTTATATACAATATATGTATAAATAAGAAACGTGCCACCCATAAAACAAAAGTATTCTTTGGCGCAGTGGTAGACCATCTACTTAATGGATCTTAGTTCGTGGGATCGATTCTAGCTAGCAGCAGGCAGCGTTTCTTTTTTAAACTACAACACATTCTCTTTTGTTTTTTTGATTTTTTTTACTTGTTAACTTATTATTAAGTATTAATCTATAATTATTTGTTAACTAATTTAATTCAACTCTTTTGTCTTTTCTTAATGATTAAATATGAAAAAAAAAGTTCTCTTCACCGTTGAAACTCTGGCTCTTCTTTTAAACTTTTGAACAACAAAAATCTGTCATTAATTAAAGCTTCAGCCTTCCGTACATCGCCCAATCCCGCTCTCCCATCCAGCCACAAGACGAATAATTCTATCTGAATCTAAAATTGATTTAATCGATGAGTCTACTGGCGAAGGAGAATTCTTTAACTGTTCGGTGTCGGCATCTTTTCCTACCTCCCTCATTAGAACGCATGCTCCTTTGATGAAAGATCGCAGGTGTGGCTCCTTCCTATGGTCTCTACTGCCAACTCGTTTCACTCCAGTTTACCGTAGCAACTACAGCAAGCTGACTAGAGGCGAATCTAAAATTTGAATATTTCGATGCACCAATACTATCTTAATTTAGGTAGTTAACGAAACTTTTACTACAATTAGCGAATAATGTAGTATTTGATTGGTAACTAATGACTCAAATATGATTTCTAAGCTAAACTTAAAATAAAAATAATGAAATAAGACTCTAGCTAGATTTGAACCATATTCTCGCGAGTGGTTCCTCTGGCTTGTTCCAACTAAACAAGGGCACCCCTACGCTTCTTATGGGTGCACTGTTGATTATATCCTACTTTATGTCAGTTTCTAACGGATGCACGTGCACCCTATCAAATCATGTGGGTCTGCCTCTGCTTGGCACCCAATGACTCTAAATCCTAGATCCGCCTTTGATTAATACCCAAACTCATAGACTCCAAAACATTCACGACCTTGAAGTTTTCATACGTGATACAACTTCACATTTGAAAAGATTTTTACTCCTTCGTGTTATGGCATATCTGGCTGCAACGAAATCAACAAATTTTTCGTAATATATAATACAAACTCCCCTCACAACATCTCCTTCCCTCTAATCCTTATGAGAGCTACTTAATTCAAATACATGATTGATTCCCCTTTAAAAACCTCTAGCAAAAAAGATATAAAAATATGTTGGTTCCCCCAACCACTAATGGTTTAAGTTAAATATTGATGGAACATTTAGAATAACCAGATGGATGAAATTGGTGGTGTTATCAGCGACTCACACATTGGAGCCAGAAATTTTGTCAAGGATGTTCAAATTTTAAAGAAGTGGATAATTTTTTTCAGCAGACTAGGTGGACAAACCATGTTTTACTCATGAGTACTGAGTGAACCCAGATTTAAAATTAAATTACATTTCATTTATCTAAATCATATGAAAACTTAAAATTATAAAACTATCAATGGTATAAATTCAAACTAACAGCGAAAGGTCAACAAAAATAATTTTAGCTACTAGTTAAATTATACTCCCTCTGTTCCTAATAACTTGTCCACTTTTGAATTGACATACCTATTAAGATAACAATGATTGACATAGTGACTTTACCATTTAACCCTATTAATTATAGAGTGAATGAATTAAAAATTTAAAAGTTTCAAGAAGTTTACATTTTTCAAAGTAATTAATTGAGGGTCTAATAGGTAAAAAAAATTGTCCTTTCTTGATTTGTCAAAATGAACGAGTTATTAGGGACAACTAAAAAAGAAAAAGTGGACAAGTAATTAGGGACTTATGAAGTACTCTCTCTACTTCATTTTATGTGAATTGCTGACACTTTTTTCCCCATCATATTTACCCTTCCTTTAATGAGATTCTTAATTATTTTATATTTTCTAGGAGAATAATTTAAAAATAATTAAAATAATAATAATGAAAAGTAACCTTTAATTTTTGTTCTTAAATATAATTCTCAAGGAGTGTGTCGTATCATAATAGTTCACTTGATATGAACTAGAAGTATGAAGAAATATTATTTTTTCTCAAAGCATTTAATGAGTTTGGAGCATTTGAATAACTTGAATAAAGAGGCGTGAATCTTAATTATCAGGTTAATAAACACATTGAAAGAAGTGTAATCAAAAGTTTATGGCTAGAAACAGACAAATACTGTTCCTTTATTTTTGAAAAAAAAAAGTCACAAAAAATTGTGTTATTAATGGAAGCATTGAGGATCAAACTGCAGACGCCAAAGACTTAAATGAGCAAGCTTACCGCTAGAGTGTGAACACCTGTTGTGACTAAAGGTGTACATTACTATATATATATTATTACTATATAAGAAGAGGGAATAAGTATTCACCACAAGTCAACATGTGTTCCAATAAGAATCACTACTAATATCCAATATATTTATATGTGGGGCCCACCACCTTCCACTTAAATACTACATATTATATATTAATTACTATACTCTAAATGACTTAAATACTCCATATTATATATTA
>NW_006239196.1:242701-253066 GCF_000226075.1 Solanum tuberosum | reverse complement strand
TAAAAATACTATAAATCATAATAATTAATAACTTAAAACATTTTTAAAAAAAATGTGAAAATTTGGATGACTCTCCAAATTTCATTTGTGTCACATAAATTGAGACAACAAAAATAACATATATTGGGTCCATTTTAATTTATTTGTCTTATTTTTTATTTTTTTTATATTTAAAAATTGCGTAAAAATACTATAAATCATAATAATTAATAACTTAAAACATTTTTAAAAAAAATATGAAAATTTGGATGACTCTCCAAATTTCATTTTTGTCACGTAAATTAAGACAACAAAAATAACATAAAATTTAATTTTTTATTTTTATTTTATATTTAAAAATTGCGTAAAAAATACTATAAATCATGATAATTGACAATATAAAATATGTTTTGAAAAAATACAAAAATTCCACTGATTCTTGAAGTGAATATATCGTAAAAATACTATAAATCATGATAATTGACAACATAAAATATTTCAAAAATGTTGTATGTGGGTAGTCTTATTATGCCTTAAATAGCGTCAAAGAAAGTACATGTTTGTGATAAAAAAAACTTATTCATTTATCCACGCAAACAATCGCTTCAAAAATTCGATTATTAGTCCCATAACATACCATTTATATTATAGCACGAGCCACATATCTACTTTATTAATATATGCAAATAACAGTGAATATTTTATCTATATAAACAATCTAATTTTCCGGTGAAGGGTGTTCAACTGATCACCCTTGCTTAGCTATAGCTCCGCCTCGGTCTCACATGGTAATTGAGTTATTGTTCTTAGCAGAAAGATTTATGCCTTTAGTCACGTGATGACAAAATTGCAGGCTCTTGAAACTGGACTGAAACTTGCTCTCGAAAAGCATATGATGTCAATTGAAGTGAAAACTGACTCCACTGAGGTAATTGAACTCTGCCATCCTACACATCCTAACTTTCAACAGGGGAATAAGTTAGCTGACTTTTTGGCAAATGAAGGAAGCAAATTAGGTACAACTAATGAAACCTCTATCCTGATAGCAACTTCAGTAGGTGTTAGACCTATTTTGCAAGCAGACAAAGACATAGTAATAACTAATAAACGAATTTCAGTATCTACGTGTACTAAACTAGCAATGTTTGAGAATCTAAATGTTATTACTAATGATGAAACTAGTAGAAATGCTAATATTATAGCTAACAAAAGACACTAACATTGTAACTACTACTTTGTTGTAATGCTCTAAGATATATAAAAATATCACTGTTTATCAAAAAGAAAAACATTGAATTTGACTCTAATAAGTTAAAGACGTCTTTGATTTTTTTTGTTGAAGAAATATAAGTCTTCAACTCACAATTATTAATGACTCATAAACTAAAAGTTAAAAGTCGTAAGTTGCTGATATTCAATTTTTAGTTTTGAACTTATTTTTGTATTTTTTTTGGCCTAAAAGAAGGAAAGGAACCAATCTGTAGTCAGGGGTCACCTGAACCTTCTTTCTTTTATGAATGTTATAACTCCTAATTCTTTGGTAGCGGACCTCTTTGATAGTTCGACCGTTATCCCCCGTCTAACTCAACTATTCGATTGTACGGCTATTGTGATTGCGAGTCGAAAGGTGGAATATATTATTTATCTGTACTTTATTAATGGGATAGGAATTCGTAGTGGGACGTTCTTTTCATAGATCCTTCGACTTGATTATATATAGGAGAAAGGCGTTCTCATACCCTGATACCGCTTTGTGGAAACCTAGAACAGAAGAAAGTCTCTTTAGGATGGCTCTGTCCTAGCTAGACCGAGTCACAACTACTTATTATAGAAGACTCAGGCACACTTCCCTATATCGCATCATTAACCGGTGTAGGATTCAAGATCAGGTCCAGGATTCGAGTCAAATCGACCTTCCCTCTCATCTCAGGGTGAGGCTCGAAGGCAAATGGATTCCCTTGCTTGGGCAATAAAAAAGTCTATGATTCTCATCTCGAAAAAAGAGTTTAAAGCTACGGCACCTCCTAGTATAACTACACCACCAAGACCGGGTAACAGAACACCATTCAGTAGAAAATTATATTATTTATATATGATTAAAATTATTTTTTTATGTATATATAGTAGATGTCAAACTCTCTTTGTCTAGTTAATATGTTTATTTCTTTAGATTTTAAACTCTCTTTGTGAAAATTCTGGCTCCACCACTGTATAAAAGTAGGTACTTAAAAAAACTTTTTATCTTTTTGTTTTCCCTCGAAATAAAAAGAATTTAGATTATTAAAATCCAAAAAATATTTTAAAAAACCACACGTGCACCGCACGAGACACTCGCCTTACAAACCAATAACATTGCTTTCTTGGTCAAATGGGACCCACCACATGATAGTCACCAACTTCTCCTTATATTCTCTCAAATCTCCTCACGCGCTCTCCGTAAGTGAAAAGCGCGTGTAGTCAACCTCCATCTCTGCAAGTAGGCACTGTACTACTAGAATACAAAATTCTCAGCCAACCAAAAAAATCAACGTTCATCGTTCAAATTCTTTCGATTTCGCCGGCGATGATATGAAATCCCCCAAAATCTGCAAAAACGATTTATCTGTTTATACATACAGGTAATTTCATATATTGAAGTTTATGTGCTCTATGATTGGCCGGTTTTTCTGGTTCTAATGGAGCTGTTTTGATGTTCAACTCGAACTTTTTCTTTTGTGGGTGTGTTTTTAGGTAATAGTTTCGTATACCCTTTTCGTTTCTTTCAATAATTTTGATGTTTTTGGATGGAAATGGATAATCTTTTCCCAAAAGAAGTGATTTTTGATGTTATCTTTTCTTTTTGCTGAGTTTGATTGTAGCTCTAATTGGATATCTCTTGTGTGGGATAGGGTGGGGTGGGGTGGGGTGGGGTGGAGTGGGGTAAGTTGTCTTAGAAGACCTGTACTTTCTCTTATTAAACCTGTTCTTAGAGTCTTAGACAAGGGTAAACAGACAAAAAGCAAAGATTTCTTATAGGCATGCATACCAACTAGTTGGTATCAACTTAGGGGGGTTCCTTTGGTAGTGCTAGTAATGAGTTAACTTATTCAAGTGTTGATTTTGTGTATGTTATACAACTTTTGGTAGCTGGTTAGGAAGTAAGTTATTCATGTATATTGATATGGTTTGCAATTTAAAACCCGAATAAATAATGCATTTATAAGTTATGAGGGAATTGGTGTATTATCTTATGTAGGGTAGAAGATGGAATAACTTATACCTGCATTACCAAATGACTCCTTAGTTGATATAAACCTTGCCCAAGGACAGGATTTTGCTCGGAGCATTGATAATCTAGTTAGTGACTAGGACTAAGTGTGAGATTTTAGAGATCCTCTACTTTTAGAATTTAGAGAACCCCTAATTTACCTTAAAAAGACAAATTATTCACCAATATTAGGATGGAATAAGTTCGAGACGAGCAAAATGAATATTAGAGGATTCAGAGAGCCCATTCAGATTAATTTGGGCTTGAGACACAGTTAATTGGTTACTTTTGCCTGGTTTTATTTAGATTAAGTTGGTTGAGATTGAAAATTTAAACATTGACTCTGTGTGTGGACTTCTTGCAACTTTATATTCAGTTTATCTGGTTGGGGTACTGAGATAAAAGCGGAAGCTTTAGGTTATAGCAGATGTCAGTGCTAAATTAACTTGACATGATCAATTCTATTCTGAGCAAAAGGAAAAGATGAATATAAAAGGTTAGCCTTGTATAAACATGGTTTAACAGCAGGTGGGTTCTTCTTGCATTCTGAAATTTATTAATCTCTTATCCCGGTTTGCTAGTACTACTCAACTTTTAGCCCTATCCAGTTCAGAGCTAAATTAGCTTGGTAGTGTCATTCAGGTCCTATTCTCTTTTGTCATTACCAAAGATGTTATTCAAGCTTTTTTTTGGCCAACACAAGCTATGCTCACTCTTTGTGCAAAGATTGCTCCGTTTTTGCATGTAATCTCCACTCTAATAACTTTGCTCTTGGATAGTTGAATCCTTGCTATACATGTAAGACTATGAAAGCCTTGATGTCAACCTAATACCTTTCCTTCTGAATTCACAGAAGAAATCATTAATCTTTCTTGTTTTTTCAAATAGCCTTGGTGTCTAGACAACTTTCTTGCACCTCCACTAATTCAATGGGTCACCTGCTACCTCCACAGACACAGGTACTGGGTACTTAGAAAGAAATCACCCAGTGTTTTTGCCTTCACTAGGATTTGAACCTGAGTCAAGAAATCATAAATCTTCTGGTTTGACTTCTCAAAGAAACGATGCTGTTGGGATTTCTAGATAAAGCTAAAAAAATGGAAGCTTGGTGCATGAAGCATCCCCGTTCTTGTGGGGTCTTGGAAAGAGTCGCACCACAAGGGGATGTGATGTAGCCATGTAGGCAGCCACCCTGACACACACATAAATGGCTAATTCTGTTGGGATTTCTTATGTGGATGTATCTGAAAAATGCATAGTATTTCCATGTGTACTACAATGATGCGTTTCATTTTTATTTTATTCAACATTTCTTCAACTTAAAATTGTGAATATGATGTGTATCTTTGGTTGGCAAGGTTGCAATATTAGTGATAATTTACATCGAATTACTGTGGTTACAAAAAAGATTCCAGTTGTACAATATGTTCTACTTGGCAGTGCCGGGGTCTTGCATCGTCTTACTGGCAAGTCATGCTTGATTTCTTTGCTTGGTTGTAAGTTAGCTGTCACAATGACATATAACTTTCATTTGTGGGGTTTAGCATGTATCTATCATGCAGTTTCTGTGTTTGCTGAATTTCACCATTGACAGAACTATGCTTAACCATCTAAATTTTCCTATAATAAGGCAAGAAATATCTCGTATACTCCTTTTTTGTTGTAGTATGCTTGTTGTTTCTGTTCATAATAATCCATGTTGCTAAGCACTTAATTTTTAAAATGGTTATTTTTTCTTTTATATTTTTCCTTGGAATTGTATCCAGTCATGAGTACCATGTGTGTTTAATAATCCTACATGCAAGGTATGCTATGTTTTGTCTTTGAGGTTCTTGGTGTTTTGATTTTGATGTCCTGCTGCTGATGCAGGAATCAATCTTGGAAACGGGTTACTAAGAAATTAGAAGATACTAATTGAGGAGAATATAGTAGTGTGCTGTACTCATCCACAAAGTTCAAATGGAAGCACGCCCTGCTGTGTCTGTTCAAAGGGTGGTTGCAAATCAACTCAGTAATTGTGGTGCATCAGGGGCACTTTCTTCTTCCTTCTCTATGTTTCCAACAGCCCTAGGAGAAAAGTACCCTAAGTTTCCAGACTTGCAGCAGGCTTCGATGGAGAAGGAGCTCAAGCAACATCCTGGAACTGTTGTCTCTTCTTTGCCTTCCAACAGTGGGGCTGTTGGTCTTATGTTCTCATCATCATCAGGATTTTCCGCAGATCTTCAGTTCTCATCTGTTTCACCCCAGGAAAAGCATCCAGGATCTGCACCTTTCATTTCTCAGTCAACATATAGTGAGACATCGATCCAATTACCTCATTCGGGAGTTCTTCAGTCCACAGCATCAAGCCAATATTTGAATGAAAACCATGAACCCTGGTGTACAGATCCATTGCCTAATTTCCTTGATTATTCGATGAATAACCCTGTCCAGAATAGTCAGGTAGCTTGTAGCGATAAACAAAGTGATTGGCAGGAGTGGGCCGACCTTGTACTCAATGATGAAGATGCTTTGCCTTCTAATTGGAACGACATCATTGCTGATACAAGTATTGGCAACTCGGAGCTGAAGGTCAGTTTTATTCTGCACTGACTGCTGAATTTCTATTCCTCATTCATTTACTTCTTCTTCATACGCATCTTATTGGTGTTAAAAGAACAAAAGGAGACCCATTCTTATCTTGTTGTGTGTTCAAAGATGCAATTTCAGGAGGAAAAACAACCTTTGAATTTCCCAATGCAGCAAGTCCAAGCATCACAGCAAATCCCAGCTGTGCCTGTAGAAACTTCGGCTATTGCTCCTGTATCATCCCCTGCAAGTAGTGCTGCAACAAAGCAACGCATGCGTTGGACTCCAGAACTTCATGAAGCCTTTGTTGAAGCAGTCAACAAGCTTGGTGGAAGTGAAAGTGATTACTCTCCTTGCTGTGCATCACTTTTTATAAAGCTCTCCTTGTTGTGCATTATAAACCGAGTTTTAGTAGTAGACTGTTGTCTGACTCAATGATTTTACATGAGTTGCAGGAGCTACTCCCAAAGGGGTGCTAAAAATGATGAAAGTTGAGGGTTTGACCATCTACCATGTTAAAAGCCATTTGCAGGTTTGTGCTATCTCATGTCCTCAAGTTGATTCCCTTTGGAGATGGACCTGTTGTATTTCTTTATTGATGGTTTTGAACCATTTTTCTGAAATGCAGAAATATCGAACAGCTAGATATAAACCAGAAGCATCAGAAGGTATGTAGACATTTCTCACTCTTATGTGTTTGTTTACGTGTCTATCTTTTCATTCATTTTGTTTTTTTCTCTTTTCTCAAGCAATTTTAAAGAAGTGTTTTGTTCTTATTCTTGAATTAACTTTGATTGTTATAAAGCTGTGAAAATCTTTTGAGCCAGTAGATGTCTAATTTTTGTCAAGTACTTGAGATCTGAAAGGTTCTTCTCCGAGTGCATGCGCATGTATGTGTGTTTGCATGTTTTAATTATTTATTCACATGTCAACTTATTGTTTTTGTATTTAATCTCATGTGAATTCCTCAATCCTTATATGCATGGTAGCAGATGATGAAATTATTCTTCGACAGCTATTCATATGGTAGCTTTTTAGTGTATAATAGATGAGTTTTCTCTAATGCCCAAGAAGAAATTCTATGTTGGATCTGAAAGATATGGACATATGAGTTATCAACTAGGTTTTGAAGCAATGAGTCTCGGATCAGATCTTTGTTGGTACTGTCTGTCTCAGGAACATGAACTTGTGCTCTGTTTGAGAACTTCATGTGATGTGGTATTTTTTTCCATGTTAGGGACATAATTGAATGAGATAATACTGTGAGGAAGCTATAGCGTAGGAAACTTAAAAAGTTTGGGACTACTTAAGGAAAACTGTAAACTTTGTACACAATTTCCAACATCTTGTACTTTGTTTTGTAACATCACTTCTCATAGCCTAGCTCACTACCTTAAGGTACTTCTTTTGTATGTTTCTCTTATTTAAACCTCCCTTCTCTCTCTCTCCCTCCCTCTCCCTTCTTGGCTGAATGTGTTTGCATAACTTACACTGCATGCAGTATTTTCTTCTTAACTCGTATTTTTCTTCAATAAGACATAATTTTATTAATATAACCCTAAGATGGTACTGCACTAGTAAAAGACAGTTTGCTGGGTATGAGTCTCTTAAAACTGCAGGGATTCCAAAAACTCCAACATTACATCAATGTCATTAGCAAAAGAAGCATTACACTGAAAATTTTAAATTCCAGATACATCTATTTTAGGTTCTTACATTTCTTTTTCAAAATAACTTCTCATACCAGAAACTGCTCCTCCATCTCTTCTTTTCCTGCATCTAGTGGCGGATTCAGGATTTCTGTGAAGGGGGTTCGAAATATAAAGAAGTAAACATGTGAAAATTACAAGATGAAAAACTGAGCGACATAGGAGGAAACTAGTAATCTGAATCCAATAAGTTTAACTTGCCTTGTCATGTTGCGTTTAGTTTTTTTTACTTTTATCCTATTTCATCGAGCTTTTTTAAAAAATATTTCGTGTTTTTTTCTCTCTTTTATATTGCAGTGTTCTACTCTATTTTTTGAATTTTTCTTAAATTCAACCACTAAGATATTATAATATATATATATTCATAAGATAAATAATTGACATCGTCGATTTTTTAGTTCATTTAATTCAATTTACTAGGTTAGTCATTCATGAAAAAAACAAATGATGAATAGAACAAATAAGTTTAGTTTAGTTTTCATCTTTTTAAAATCGAACTGAAAAAAATAAGAAAGAAATACTATAAAATTAAGGGGGGAGGGGGATCAATTAATTATATTTTATTAAAAGATTATTCACGACTTTTAAATTTCTTCATTCGATTAACTTTAATTCAATTTATTTTATATAATATTTTTTGTAAATCAATTTCAAATTTAATAATAATTCATCGTTAGTACATGGAAAGAGACTTATGTAGAAATAAAATGAGAAGTATAAATAAGAAGAATAAAAGACAAAAGTATCTAAAATATGTCTAATAAATTTAAACAAAGATAAATTGAGAAAAAGAAATAGCATAGAGAGAAAATTAATGATAACAAAATAATAAAGCTTTACATTGAACCAAAAACAATGAGGCATTTCATTGAGTTGGGATTTGAGCCCGAAACGAGAGCCCATTTAGCCTTCCAAAAACAATGAAATGAAGTTGGATTTGAACCCAAAACAAGAGCCCATTCGGCCTTTCAAAGCTGAAAAAAAAACAAGTGGAAAAATGTTGCAAGCGGGAATCGAACCCCAACTATCTCGGTCAACGTTGAACCCCTTTGCTGCTAAGCCATGCTTCTCTTTTGTTTTGAGGGGGTTCATTTTAATATATGTACTCATAAAATCAGAAATAGACCTTATAAATACAGTGTAATTTTTCGACAAGCGGGTTCGGGTGAACCCCCTGACCTCCATGTGGGTATGCCCCTGCCTGCATCTGTTGCTTTTTCACTCAGTGTAAGAACTAAAATAGTTTCCACGGCCCCTCCCCCCTCAATTATACCCACTTCAATTGAAAATCTGTACATATTTTGTCTAAGGCTAATTTTGGGGATGAGAAAATCTTCTCTGGAAGGGCATCAGTATGTTGAACATCCCTGACAGGAAATAGTGACAACTATTTTAGGATAGAAGAGTATTATGAACTTTATATTGTCTTTGTAAAAAAATTCGAGCGTGTCTTTTTCTGACCTGAATCAGATACTCTTCAACTTAATGGTTAATCAGCATAAAATATTTGATTGCTAAATATCCTGTGTTTCCAGGTTGTGACTAATTAATTTCTCCATCCATTCTTATCTTCTGATGATTTTGGTTGCTGACATTCATTTCTTTTATCTCATAGCTGGGTGTTCAGAGAAGAAACAATCTTCACTAGATGATTTGGCATCTCTGGACTTAAAGACGTAAGTTGCTATTCCATGTCCGCACCTCTATTGATATAATTATTACAAGTCACTTTATTATTCTATGCATAAGAGAACTTCCACATTATATCTTTTATGAAGTTATAACGAAGTGTTCCCCTTCTCTCTTCCGTTTCACCTTCTATCCTGACCCTAACACCCACCCCAAATGGAACAAAAGAATATCTCTGGTTGGCACAGTATATAGGAAGAGTGACTTCTTCTTTCCTCTCGCCAGAATTCTATCTTTTACAGAAGACCCTGGCACTGAATCTTAACTGCTTCTTAGTTTTCCAGCATAAAGTTTTCTTCCACAGGCAGCATTTTTTCTCTATCCTCTAGCTACTATTGAAAAATTACCAGTTTTTTCTTCCTCACCTAAAATAACAGATTATCAAATTTGGTGCAAGGGCCAACTTGAGTTTCCAGTAATCAGGGGTTGGCCCATCGTCATTCCAGAATCTCCTCTTCATTGTCATCTTTTTTTTTTCTGGCTCTGCTGGATTCTTCCTTCTCAAAATTCATCTTTGAATATGTTATCCACAACCTCTGAAGAACAGAGGCTGGCATCCATGGCAGCTTTAGTGATGTCACTGTCTTTTTTTGATGAAGTGATGTCTCTGTCTTCTGCGATGAGCCAATTCTTTGACATGCAGACTTGTTTTCTCTTGGGCTTGGGATTGGGCTATTGATTATGTAATTTGAGTCTTGGAGATATCTGTTTCTTGGTCTTGGGATATGGGCTAGTTTTGGTGATAGAAGTTTCAGTTTCTGGTTTTGTGGTCTGGGGCATTGGTTCAGATAAGGATTTTGGGATTTTAATCTTTTTTGTTTTGTGTTTGACCCCTGTCTGTATTAATGTTTTTAGATTGTGGGAGTGGCTTAACCTGTTAGATTTTGGGTGTAGGCATTGTAGGTTTTGATGTTTTTAGAGGGATGGGAGTTATCTTTTTCTTTTTCCTGTGGTATTGTACTTTGTTATTAAACAATTCCTGGGCCAACAAAACGCTCACATAATTATCATGCACATACTTGATTTTGCCATCTTTTGGAAATATCCTTTGCCTTGTTAATTTGGATTTGCTTGTTTGTCCTCAAATTTACAAGAGAATTAACCGACTATTACCAGCTTTATCTTCATCATTTGCAATCACAACATCAACAATAATGTGGAATGTTTGTTCCC
>NW_006239196.1:214331-242130 GCF_000226075.1 Solanum tuberosum | reverse complement strand
TGTCATAAATTGTCCCCCCCCCCCCCCCCCCCCCTCTTTCCCCCTATCCTGCTTCGTCCTCAATGAGGCTGTTCATGATGTGGATACCAGAAAGCAGTGTCCCGGAAATGCATTTACATAACTTAGCATGTGGTCTGTCCCCTTTTCGTTTTGCATTACATGATGCTTAGGTTCTGTTTAATTAACTTTCTGGTTTAGCTTTCATGTAGGAATGTGATTCGCAGGTAACCTATTGATATCATATACATGTTCAGTCCCAATTTAGTCTTTTTTTGTTTCACCTTTTGTAGATGAAGTTAGCAATTTTTTAAGTAAAGGGACTTGAATAAATCACTATCTATAATTAAAGTTACCTGTTTCAAAAATAAAAATCACTATCTATAACGCTAAATTTAGAGATTAGGAAACTGAAAATTCTACAAGTTTGATAACTCTTCATTTGAAGATATTCAAATAATTACAACAGAAATAAAATAGTTAATATTGACTGTTAAAGCCAAAATCGACCATTTTTCTGGAGGGTAATACTGAGCTAATTCTCTTGCACATAAACTAATGAGAGGAATTCCTACTTCTACATTAATTGGGAGTATAATCTAATTATTACAAGTTACTGTATAATGGACTTCGTTAAGAGTGCTATTTATTTACGCTTATGCTTGGAGACCAAGATCATATAATAAAAGAGAACCTGAACAAAATATGGTGGGCTCAAATTATTTTCTTGGATTTCTACGCCATAAACCCTCAACTTATTTACACTTGTTATTAGGAAACATTGAATGTACTTGGTATGACATATGTTTAAGCTTCCCTCAAAAAGAATGACAAATAATAGTAAGTAGTAGTGGATGATGTTTAGCTGAAGGATCTAATGTTCCCAATAGGAGAAAGTTTGGAGAGGGGGCAGAGGGAGGAGGGGAGAGAGAGAGATAGAGAGAGGAGGAGGGTGGGGTGGGAGGGTGCATGAAGGTTCTGCAATTGAGACCAGATAGCTGGAGAATTTTGTGCATGTATTAGCTAACACAGGTCACTACTGGTGCTCCGAATAAGTGACTGGGTGGTAGCTTCAGGGGTTCTATATGTGTAATTTTGAGTTTCCTGTTATCTCTTATTGTCGTGTATACTTACACTCTTGCTTCATTCAAATCTGATGTGTTGGGTTGACACAGGGGAATTGAGATCACTGAAGCATTACGATTGCAGATGGAAGTTCAGAAGCGTCTCCATGAACAGCTTGAGGTATGGCTTCTTTCTATTGAGCTAAAAAGTACTTACACTTTGACTGGTGATCATTGCTTACGTCTTCAACAAAGAACTGTCTGTTATATGAGAATATGTGCTTGTCATGTTTTATTTTTCTTATGGGCTGCTTATGGGCCTTTTAGAGTCTTCCAATCGTAATAGATAATTTTGAAGATAATGAAAAGTGCATGTTAGTTATAAGCAGTCAATCTTTTTGATAAGTCAATTTTGAGTTAATCATAGTTCAGTTTTGGGGCTAAAAATCTTCTCTATCACGGGTAATAGAATAGCTTTTTTATGCCCACTGATATAATGAATAGCCAGCTCGGCCAATCTCTTATTTGATTGTCTCGTGGTATCTAACTTGCAGCACTTGTGTTGTTATGTGCACTTATGTTGTCATGTACATTTCCAGATTCAAAGAAATCTGCAGCTTCGTATAGAAGAACAAGGGCGATACCTCCAGATGATGTTTGAGAAGCAGTGCAAGTCAATTCCTGGCGCAGACCCAACTAAAGGCTCATCATCTTCCACAGCAGATGATGCCTTTGCACAGTTGTCACAGGTTGACACTGCTAAAGAAGTTGATCACGAGAAACAGAAAGAGCAGGAAAGAGAAGTTCTTGGAGATCCTGAGACAAATATAACCAGCACATCTGATTCACCACCTTTGAAGCGCTCTAAATTGGATGAATAAGCATTTGTAGGTTCAAAACACCATTGGTAGACTGTAGAATAGTAATATATTGACGCTTGGAACATCAAATCCTTGAGTAGAACGGAGTTGGCTCGTGAAGGAGCTAAAAATATCATGATATTCTTTTCATAGACATTATCTCGAGGGGCCATGGCGTGTCCTCTCATTTGACATAGATCATAAAGAAATATCAAACCTTTGATGTTAGATTTGTGGCATTTCAGAGTCATCTTGGAAGGAAAACGAGGAACTATTTGTTGTCCTCGTCGTATCAAATTCCATCATCTGGAAATGTAGCTTGTCTGAACATGAATTGTTCTGTTATAGTCTTATGTATCAGGAAGGAAAATACTTCTTATTGCTTGAATTCTCATCAGTCACATTATGTAAATATAATCTTTGGCTAAGGATGCTGTTTTTTTCTTTTTATAATCATGTTCAAGTAGGCTTAGGAATTCCAGAGAAGTGATTAGCCTTCCCTGTTATCTCCCTTCATCATGTAAGTGGAAAAAGGAAAAAAAAACATAGAAGAAAGGGAAAAAAGATCAGTACAACAACAATATACCCCATATTCAACGGGTAATCTCACAAGTGGGATTTGGAGAAAAAAATCCAGAAAAAACTATCTTACCACATTTTGGTGCGTCAAGATATATGTATTTCAGGATACGTCAAAATTAGGTGTGATTTGTTCTAAATACATGGATCTAGTGTGATTCACATGTATACATAACAAATCTCGCTTGCCTCTCTACCTATTTTAGTATATCTGGTAGCAAATATACATGTATCTTCCTCAATATATAGGATAAAAAACTCTTAGTTAGTGGTAAGATACGTAATGTTTTAAAAGTATAAGTAATAATAATAATATATATGATAGTGAGTTTCTCAATAAAAATACTATACCAGATAATGTACAAACTTACTTTTTTCACAGTCAAAGAATATAATTTTAATTAGAATGAATAATTTATAATGAGTTATCATTGGCCAACCTATAAGTATGTTAGGATTCTGAGTTTGGATACCTTTGTGTCAAAGCTATCTATATACTACCTAATCACACAAGATAAATGATCATACACAATATCATCTTAGTATTAAAAAATATTAGAGAACAATATAAGATTTTTTTTAATTTTTTTTAGTGTGTCAAGAGAATTAAATAGGTTGTGGAAGAAGCAATGTGTTCCTACCTGTCCAAGTAACGTGTCTTCTAATCAAACCAATGACATTTCAACTATCAATTAGGTGAAAAATCTCAAACTCCCACCAAAAACTACATATTCTCTTCTTAATATTAATACTCTCATTTTCCCTTAGTGCCAATATCCATCTAACACCATGGCTGTTGCTGGTTCACATTCTCGGAGTGAACTTCATGTTTTTCATACGGGAGACGATGTACGTCTCTCTCATTTTACATGACACTCTCTGCACGTTCTGAAGTCTTTCATTTTCTATTAAATTTCATGTTCAGTCAAACACAAACTGTATAATTTTTGCTTCGCTTAGGCTTTCTTGCTTGCTAACGATTATTTTTTTGTGTATATATAGCAACGACCTCCAACAGAAACGTCAAAAGAGTTTGTCGTTTCGTTGAAGAAGATATGCAAGATTTGTAGAGATGAGATTGAAGTTAAGGAAAATGGAGAGGTATTTGTTGCTTGTGGGGAGTGTGGATTTCCAGTTTGCATGCCATGTTATGAGTATGAAAGGAGTGAAGGCAATCAGGCTTGTCCTCAGTGTCATACTCGATATAAACGTCATAAAGGTCCATGCCCCCTCTCACTTTTATTCTTTTGAACTTTTTATTTTTACGATAGCATGTAGTAACTAGGGCAGTACAGAAATATTTATACGATTAGATCACTTAAAAGTAAGTTCAACTAATGATGATTTGGTAAAAATAGTAATTGACCTAGCTAAACATGTTAAACTACTACACTAATAGCTATAAAGTATACACATATATATATATATAATCACTTAAATCCATTCGAAAATAGAATAATAATTTGTTTTTAAATTGTACTATTAGTTCTTTATGTGTATTGTGACTCGTGTGTATGTACATCTATTTATCCTTGGAATACATGCTATCTTATGGATTTCTAGATACGTGTGTGCGTGCGTGCATGCATTGTGGTTAAAATATGGTAGTAAGATGACAGAAAAAAGAGGAAATGAGATTTCTTGTCCTCTTACAATTTGAATAGAAGAAAATTATGACCTTTTCAAATAATTAGAAGATTTTATATGTAAAAAGGAAAAACTCTTGTAAAAAAGCCGTAAATATTTTTAGTTTTTTTTGTAAAGGGCTAGAAAATTATTTCTTCCGTTCCGTGATATATATATATACATTGTTGAATTTCTTGAACTTACAAATATTATTAATTGTGGAATATTGACAGGGTGTCCTAGAGTTGTAGGTGATGATGAAGATGATATTCATGATGATTTTGAACAAGAATTTCAGATCAAGAATCATCATACTTCTCCCAACCACCACCAATCGGTTAGTACTTCATTTCTATGTTCAACAATAAAAAATGAATTTTTGCAATAATTAATTAATGATAATAACTTAATTGCTGTTAAATATGTATTTTAGAGGTAATTAATACTATTGGATCCAGTGACAATTAACTAAGGGCAAATTACAGAAATCACATACTTTTAAGGCAAAATTACAATTTATCCCTTAAAAGTTTATTATTATAGAAATCAATCAAACGGATACAATAATATAAGCGTTGATACATTAATATGATGCGCGAGATACATTAATCGTTAAGTAAGATACATTACATTTTATACATGATACACTAATATGATGTACATTTTATACATGATACACTAATCTGATGCGCTGATACATTAATCTAATGCGCGAAATACACTAATCTGATGCGTGAAAATGAGGAATTTTGGAGATTTGTAAAACATATAGGGGATAATGGTAATAAGTAAACTAAAAGGTGAGATTTCTGTAATTAATTCATTAACTAATGCCGGTAAAGACTTAAGCCCTCTTTATTAATGTATAAATTTATTGTTGCTAAAAAATATTTTTACTATATTGCTAATTTATTACTATAATTAGCTACAACATGGTGTTATCTAATAGAACTAGAGATAATTAACTTGCCTTGAATTATCATGTCTATCTAATTCTCGGAAGAAAAATATATTTTTTAAAAATATTATTATGTCGCATAATCTACATAGGAATTGGCAAAATCAATCTATAAAATTATATTACAACAAAATATCATTAGGATATTAGTTTACAAAATACTTATGTACATACTATATAGTATGTAAATAATGTATATTTTAAACTAAATAGACGTATACTAATGTATCTATACATATAATATACATATTATACACATATATAAATACCTATACACTGTATATTGAACCGAATTGTATTGATAGTGTATACTTCATTGTTCATGTTGGTAAACTAGATGACTGAAGCGTACTTCAAAATTGGAGATTTTTCGCAGCGATTATGTAAATTTGGAATAATAGTAGTAATTATTTAGAAAAAACTACTTAATTATACAAACATTCCCATCATATTTACTAGTTTTCTTTATAATTTGAAATAAATTACATATGTATCTCATTAATTAATAATTTCATAATACATTTTAAGTCAGATACACTTAAATACATGTATTTTTGCTATAAAATACATTTTAAAAATACAAATACATATGGAGAGAGACGAGCAGAGTGCCCGTGTATCCCAGGTATAAATCACACTAGATACATGTGAATCACACATAGGTAGAGAGACGAGCGAAGAGAGTCAGTATATCTTAGTTACATGCAAATCCATTTTTATATTGTGTATCTGAAACAAATTACACCTTATTTTCACCTATGTATACGAGATACATGCATCTCCGTAGGACACATACCCGAAATCTGACACGAATGGTAATTTCAAAAACATATGAGAAGAAACATAATTAGACCCTAAACTAGGTTTAGTGAGAGTTGTGTTATTTATCGCCCAAAGGCGCTCTCTCATTTGAACTGAAAGCAAGTTGTTGTATGTTTGGCAGGAGAATGGAGAGCATAATCACAACACCAATGGTGCTGCTGCTTTTAATCAATCAATTGTTGGAAGCGGTAAAGCTATATCGATCTCTATTACTTAATTTCGAAATGAGTAATTGTTGCACTTTATATATATGTGTCATGATTTTGTTTTATTTCAATGGAAAATCACTTACAGTTGCTGGGAAGGAATTGGAGGATGAGCAGAAAGAAAGTTATGGTGATGCAGAATGGAAGGAAAGGGTTGAGAAATGGAAGAATCGTCAAGAAAAGAGAGGTCTTGTTAATAATGGTGGAAATGATCAACCTGATGAAGATGATGACTTTCTGTATGTACTCTTTCTTTTCACTTTACATCTTGTTTACCCTCGGTGTAATCCCACGAGTGATGTTTGGGAGGGTAAGATATACCACACCTTAACACTACCTTTGCGGGCCAGGGTAGTTTTACTGTTTCTGATAGACCCTCGGTTTAGAAGTGGAAATTAACAGCTCGGTTTAGAAGGGGAATTCAACATGATATATACACCCAGTGTAATCCCACAAGTGAAGTTTGGGAGGGTAAGATATACCACACCTTACCCCTACTAGATTTGCTTTTTAGATAGACCTTTGACTTAGAAGGGGAATTTAACATATATTCTTAGTAGTGGAAGAAAATATTGATAAGTTTGTTTGATTATTCAAGCTAATTGCCGCCTCTCTTTGATAGTGTTGAAGTTATATCGTCGTTAATATGAGAAGATTTTATGTGAGGAATCATTGAGAAAACAACATAGAAGGAAAAGGAAAACATGCTATAGAAATACTTTAAATTTATAACAAATCAGTCAATCTGGTATTTGGTTTTGTTCATAGCGATCAAATTATATCTGGTCTTGTTTCCACCTTCTCCTCATTCTCCTTACAACTTTTAAATATTGGATTTTCGGTTATATATCGTCTGTGTCACTTGTAGTTATGTATCACTCAGTGACTGACTGGTATAGTTAAATAATTTGAACACTTTTACATATAATATTATTAACAAAATGAATCAGATACTACAATGTTTCAACATGAAATGAGTGTGTATGAATTGAAACAGATCAAGTTTAAGCATATAAAACTTGCAGTATATTTCAATATTATAACGACTTAACTGATTTCCAAGCAGTTTGGCTGAAGCTCGGCAACCACTCTGGCGAAAAGTTCCACTTCCATCAAGTTTAATCAGTCCATATCGGATAGTCATTATCCTCAGGCTTGTAATTCTTGGATTCTTTTTCCATTTCCGGATCCTAACACCAGCCTATGATGCCTATCCATTATGGATTATCTCTGTTATATGTGAAATATGGTTTGCATTATCATGGATACTCGATCAGTTCCCCAAATGGTCACCAATAAACCGTGAAACTTATTTAGATCGATTGACATTGAGGTTTGAACGTGAAGGCGAGCCTAATCGATTAGCCCCAGTGGATGTGTTTGTGAGTACTGTTGATCCTCTTAAGGAGCCTCCTATTATCACTGCAAACACTGTTCTGTCAATCTTGGCTGTTGATTATCCTGTCGAGAAGGTTAGCTGTTATGTATCAGATGATGGTGCTTCCATGCTGTTGTTTGATTCATTAGCAGAAACAGCTGAATTTGCCAGGAGATGGGTGCCATTTTGTAAGAAATATAGTGTAGAGCCTAGAGCACCTGATATCTACTTCAACGAAAAGATTGATTACTTGAAAGATAAAGTTCAGCCTACCTTTGTCAAGGATCGCAGGGCCATGAAGGTATGTATCTATTACTTCCTTCGTCTCATTTCATACGACTATATCAGAGGAGATGCAGTGCCTACAATGTTGACTGAATCATATCAAGGTTTAAAAAGAAGTTGTAGAAGGAATCGTGTCGAACATTTTAGGACGTGCCCAAAGTAAAGAATGTCATATAAGTTGGGATAGAAGGAGTATCATTTATCGGGGGCTTAAGTTTCTTTGGCTTAAAATAAGATTTTTTCTGCAAATTGAAAACTCACTCTCTTGTGGCAGAGAGAATATGAAGAATTCAAAGTAAGAATTAATGCATTAGTAGCAAAAGCTCAGAAAAAACCAGAAGAAGGCTGGGTAATGCAAGATGGAACTCCGTGGCCCGGTAACAACACCAGAGACCATCCTGGTATGATTCAAGTTTATCTTGGCAGTGAAGGTGCACTTGACATTGAAGGTAAGGAGCTACCTCGCCTTGTCTATGTTTCCCGTGAGAAACGACCGGGCTATCAACACCACAAGAAAGCTGGTGCCATGAATGCTTTGGTTAGTAATTAGTATATTAGTTTCTGGCTTGCTTCCTTGACATCCTATTAAGTCCTTTTCTTAATGTTATGTAATTTGTGCTGTTTTTCTAAATAGGTTCGAGTCGCTGCAGTCCTGACGAATGCACCATTTATGTTGAACTTGGATTGTGATCACTACCTTAACAACAGCAAGGCAGTTAGAGAAGCCATGTGCTTTTTAATGGACCCACAAATTGGAAAGAAGCTATGCTATGTCCAATTTCCCCAGAGATTTGATGGTATTGATCGCCACGATCGATATGCCAATCGTAATGTTGTCTTTTTTGATGTAAGTTGATCTATATATACAGCAATGTGTTGACAAAGGATTTATTCCCGGTATTAATATGCTTTTTTCCCTTCATGGTGGCAGATCAACATGAAAGGCCTGGATGGAATTCAAGGACCAGTTTATGTTGGAACAGGTACTGTCTTTAACAGGCCGGCGTTATACGGCTATGATCCACCTGTTTCAGAGAAGCGTCAAAAGATGACATGTGATTGCTGGCCCAGTTGCTGTTGTGGTGGTTCAAGAAAGTCAAAGTCCAAGTCCAAGTCCAAGAAGAAGAGCATCAAGGCCTTACTTGGACTTGGAGGACTATACAGCAAGAAAAAGAAAACAATGAATGGAAAGAACTACACTAGGAAGCCATCTGGACCTGTCTTTGATCTTGAGGAAATTGAAGAAGGCCTTGAAGGATATGATGAGCTCGAGAAGTCGTCTCTCATGTCCCAAAAGAACTTTGAGAAACGATTCGGGCAGTCCCCTGTTTTCATAGCTTCCACACTTAAGGAAGATGGTGGGCTTCCTGAAGGGACAAACCCGACAACACTCATAAAAGAAGCTATTCATGTTATTAGCTGTGGGTATGAAGAGAAAACTGACTGGGGCAAAGAGGTTAGCATTATATTTCATGAATAAATTATGAGTTATGGGTGTTCGCTTAGCTAACTTCTAATAAATTGGTTTTCATTTTTCTTTTTTTGACAGATTGGATGGATTTATGGTTCTGTCACAGAGGACATTTTGACTGGATTCAAGATGCATTGCAGAGGATGGAGATCGGTTTATTGCTGTCCGAAGAGAGCCGCTTTTAAGGGATCAGCACCAATCAATCTATCAGATAGATTGCACCAAGTCCTGAGATGGGCTCTTGGTTCTGTCGAAATCTTCATGAGTCGTCATTGTCCCCTTTGGTATGCCTGGGGTGGAAAACTCAAGTGGTTGGAAAGGCTAGCATACATTAACACTATTGTTTACCCATTCACTTCCATTGCTCTGCTAGCTTACTGCACCCTTCCAGCTGTATGCCTTCTCACTGGAAAATTTATCGTCCCCACAGTAAGTGAACTGAAGTCATTTGGTTCAGTAATATAAAGATTTGATTTAGATTTTATAAATCAAAATCCATGTTTGTTTTGTAGCTTAACAACTTTGCAAGCATTTGGTTCATGGCTCTCTTTATCTCCATCATAGCCACAAGTGTACTCGAGCTGCGATGGAGTGGAGTAAGCATTGAGGCCTGGTGGCGTAACGAGCAATTTTGGGTCATCGGTGGTGTTTCAGCACATTTGTTTGCAGTTTTCCAAGGCCTTCTTAAAGTTCTTGCTGGTGTAGACACAAACTTCACTGTAACATCAAAAGCAGCTGATGACGCTGAATTTGGGGAGCTTTACCTTTTCAAATGGACCACACTTCTCATCCCACCAACCACTCTGATCATCTTGAATATGGTTGGTGTTGTAGCTGGTGTTTCGGATGCCATCAACAATGGTTATGGTTCATGGGGTCCTCTCTTCGGAAAGTTATTCTTTGCCTTTTGGGTTATTGTGCATCTCTATCCTTTCCTAAAGGGATTGATGGGCAGGCAGAACAGGACTCCCACCATTGTGGTCCTCTGGTCAATCCTTCTTGCTTCAATCTTCTCACTCGTTTGGGTACGAATAGACCCATTCCTACCAAAGCAGAAGGGACCTATACTCAAGCAGTGTGGAGTGGAATGCTAAGTACCATGCCTGGTTTCTGTGTGATGTATTCTTTGCCAAATTTTTGTTAGGTTGCTATTTTTATTACAAGTGAACACATTGTATCTTTTTGCTAGTGTTTTGCCTAGCAATAAAGTGAAAACTAGGATAAGGTTGTGCAACTTTGTAACATTCATACTTGTCCAAATTAATATACCAACTTTGTAACATTCATGATTAACAGGATGATATTATTTCTTTCTTTCTAGGGAAAAGTGCAACCAAAACATAGTAATTTGAATAGATACAAGGTTTCATCCTTGATACTATATAGATTCTAGATCTTGAGGAAGTTGCATTACAACACTAAAACTCTACAGCCTGTACATTTCACACCTGTACATGAGGCTCTATCTTCTCATTATTTCTGAAAACTTGTTAGTTTGCTCATTTCTATTGTCCCCAATGGCTGTGGAAGGTAAGGCAAAGTCTGAACAGACAATTCTTGTGCTACAGAACGCATGGTTGGTCGCGATTCAGGAGTGGTACGTGTACATGCCAAGGCAATCGTGATCACAAAAACCACTGCCTCTGCCAAGTGGCCTGTGGGAGGTGGAAGTCTTTGGTCAAGAACATCCTTCAAAAGTATTTCTGGAAACAATGTTGTTGATGCTGATAATGAAGTTAAAAGCTCCCCTGGATGCCTTCCCATCATAGTCTCCATCGCTACGACTCCAAAACTATAAACATCACACTTTTCTGTAACACGCATGGTAAGTGCAAGCTCTGCACAAGAAGAAAGACACAATAATATTGAAGTATCCTTCCAATGAATATACTACTTAATCAACAGAAATATGGATGCATTAGGTAATGAGTATGTAACATACCTGGTGCCATATAGCCATAAGAACCAGCAACTGTGGTCCAATTTGATGAGTCTGAAGCTAACAACTTTGCTGTGCCAAAGTCAGAGAGTCGTGGCTCGAATTCTGATTCAAGCAAAATGTTATTCAATGATACATCACGGTGAACAATGGGCGGAGAGCAGTCATGATGCAAGTAAGCGAGTGCATGAGCTATTCCTTGCACAATTTTCACTCTTGTACCCCATCCAAGTTCCATTCCCATCTCATTGTCATATAGAACTTTCCCCAGGCTACCTCTTTCTATGTACTCATAAACCAAGTACATGCATCCATTCTTGGAACAGTAACCAAAGAGCTTAATTATATTCCTGTGTCTCACCTCTGTCAAAGTTCTAATCTCATTCTCAAAGCTTCGACGATTAGTCAATGGAATATCACTTGAGTCTGACATGTTGAGTCTTTTGACTGCAACAATCTGCCCAGAGGGCAAAACAGCTTTATAGACACTTCCAAAGCCTCCTCTTCCAATGCAGTTCTTTTCACTGAAATCTTCAGTAGCTTTCACTATGTCACCAAATGTAAACTTCCCTTCTCTTTCCCAAATCAGAGATTCTGTATTTTCATGTATCTGGCTAGCTTTGATCTCCTCATCATATTGCTTAGCCTTCCTTCGAGACACGAGACATGCAACAAACAGGATTGCCAAAAGTATGAGGCTGACCACCGGTACAAGTACCCCAATGAGGATCTTTTGATTATTATTTCTGGACTTGTCATTGGGAGTATCCAAATTACATGAGGATAATCCCTCTACATTTCCACACAAACCAGAGTTTCCAAGAAAAGATCTAGCGGGTGCTCTTTGAAATACTCCATCGGTTGGGATTGGTCCAGAAAACTCATTGTAGGAAAAATCCATCTCCTGAAGACTGATCATCTGAGATAATGCTGGAGGAATTCTACCTGAGAGGTTGTTATGTGAGAGGTTGAGATGCATTAATGAGGTGAGTTTGGCCAAGTTTTGTGGAATGGTTCCCGTTAGTGAATTGCCACTCAAGTCCAAAAGAATACTCAACTGCATCAAATTACCAAGGTCAGATGGAATGCCACCTGATAATGAGTTGTTGCCAAGATTCAAGCTCAACAGGCTCTCACACTTCCCAAGATCTACTGGTGTGTTACCACTTAACTTGTTTGTCGACAAATCAAGATACTGGAGCTTAGTTAAATTGCCAACAGACTGAGGGATGCCTCCAGTAAGATTGTTTTTACTCAAGCTGAGATTATAGAGCAGGTCTAACCTTCCCAGTTCAGAGGGAATTTCACCAGTCAATTCATTTCCTTCCAAAGCTAACACGCGCAACGCTCTCAGGTTCCCTAGCTCACTTGGGATTACACCAGAAAATTTGTTTCCATCCATTCTTAGACTTGTGAGATTTTCACATTTCCCCCAGTCAGGTGAGAGTTCACCTGAAAGTTGGTTGTCACTAAGAGAAAGGAAAACAAGTTTCGGGTGCACTCCAAATGCATCTGCAAGATTACCAGATAAATTGTTGCCTTCAAGCCGTACTCGTCTTAGAAGTGTGCAGTTCTTCAAGCAATCTGGTAACTTCCCACTGAATTTGTTCCCATTTATCGTCAACTCCTCAAGATTCGGGCTACACAATCCAGCAGGTAGTTCACCAGTGAAGCTGTTATTTGCAAAGCTGGCACTTGACAATTGAGGACTGTTCTTTCCAAAGTCCTTAGGGACACTGCCTGAGAAATCATTAGTATATACAGAAAGAAACTTCAGCTCACTGAGGTCAGAAATGCTGTCCGGCAGCTCACCACTTAGTCGGTTGGTATTGATGTCGATGGTTTCAAGGGATATCAATTTTCCAATCTCAGGAGGAATGGTTCCACTGAGATTGTTGCGAAAAAGTTGCAACATCTTTAGATTGGTCAGATTTCCAATGGTTGGAGGTATTATGCCTGAAAGCTGGTTATCAGAAAAGTCTAAATCCAACAAGTTTTGCAAGTTCCCAATCTGATAGGGAATGGAACCAGTGAAATTGTTATGATAGAGGTAAAGATATACAAGGTTTGTCAATTGACTGGTTTCGGGTGGGATTTTCCCTGTAAACATATTGTTTTGAAGCTGCAAAGATGTCAACTCAGTCCAATTGGTGATGAAATTCGATGAGATTTCACCAGAAAGACTATTATCAGACAACCCCAAATCAGATAACTTTGCAAGAGAGGAGAATGATAAAGGCAATGACCCTTGCAGGTCATTTTCTGCTAGAGCTAAGAGAGTGAGTTTAGTACAAAAGCCAAGCTCAGAAGGAATAGTTGAATTCAAATCGTTCTTTCGAAGATCCAACTTTTGAAGATTTATGAGTCTACCTATAGAAGATGGAATCTTTCCTTCAAATGAATTGTTGAAAAGTACAAGAACTTCAAGACTAGTAATCAAGCCAATTTCATCAGGAATTAAACCAGAAAACATGTTAACACCTAGCTGAAGTTCTTTTAACTTAGACAACTTAGTAAAATTTGGTGACAATGAACCTTGAAATGAATTAGATGAAAGATTAAGTCTTTCAAGGTTGATCAAGTTGGTAAATACTGTTTCAGGAATCGAACCATTGAAATGATTTATCGATAAATCAAGATATGTTAGATTATGACAACGAAGTACGAATTCAGGGAATTCTAACCTCAGTTCATTATAACCAAAGCTTAGATACGTCAACACAGGCATATTTCTCATCTTCAACCAATCAGGAGTTTCTAAGAAATTTGATCCAAGATCCAAGTGCATTACCTTCTGCAGATTGCTAATCTGATACGGCATCACACCTTCGATATTGTTGTTATAAAAACTCAGATACTCAAGTTGATTCAATTTTCCAATCTCTTCAGGTATGACACCTGATAAGATATTGTTACTCAGGTCCAAGAATGTGAGCAATGAGGCATTGCCAATACTCGAAGGTATCGATCCACTGAAGTTATTTCCATTAAGATTGAAATTCACGAGACTCGGAAATGAAGTGAAATCAAGGTGATCAAGTGTGCCTGAGAGGGCTGCATCAGAAAGATTGATCTCAGAAATTGTTCCACCATCATTACACACAATATATGTCCAATTGCACAAGTTTTCGAGATTCGAAATGGACCATGTGTCCAAGAAAGAAGTAGAAGGTAAATTTCTCTTCCATTTGACAAGAGATTCAGCTTCTGTTCTTGCTGAAGATGTGATACTTAATGGAAGTGAAAAAAGAAGTAGCACATACAAGATGTAAACTAAGGTAGTATGAAATGTTGTCATCTGTAATATTTGGTTTTCAAGAAGAATTAATACAACATTTTTGTACTTTTTTAGATGAAAGGGTTGTCAATATATAAGTGGAGAACAAAGAGGGAGTATATTATTAGTGGTAAAACAATCATAAAAGTCTTAAAAAACAGAGAAGAAAAAAAAGGCAAAGATGTTGTATTATACCACCAAAGGATGTGGTGCATTAACTCGAGTTATGGTGCAGTGGTGAGACTGCTTCACCCTTAACTAGAGGTCTCGGGTTCAGACCCTGATTATAGAGAAAATCTTGTTGGAGCGCCACCCCAGCCTTGCAGTGTGTGATTCGGATTTTGTCGGAGCTCCAATGCAGGCTCCGAACACCAGGTAGGAAACAAAAAAAAAGAATGTGGTGCAACGGATGGAGCAGCTCATCGCTTAATCAGAGGTTTGATATGGAAACGTCCTTGTTAGGAAGCATTTTCCCTCTGAACGGGGCCCTACGCAGCACAAATTCAAAATAGTTAAACTTCAATGCAAATACCGAATACCAGGTGGAAAACTAAGAAAATAAAATAAAATGTTGTAGTTTTTGTAGTTGGAATACAGAGCTTAATAGTCCAATAGGATGTGACAAAAACACGGTTTCAACTCATTAATAATCTTGAAGTTTTTTGTCAAAACTATATGTCAACTTGACATATAATGAATAAAAGAATGAGTGGTGAACAATTTAGTAGGATAAGTATATTTAAAAAAAAAAACTTTGGTTCAAAACCAATATTAAAGAAAAATGAAATCAAGTCAATGATTATTTTTTTGTTTACTTCAACATGTGGTAGTGTGAAAACTGACGAAAACGTTTACTGAATATTTTTATTAAATTGTTGATTCCGTGACACCAATAAACAAACCAACAAACAAAAAAAATCTTAAAATAATTGTACATCCAGAATGAGGATTTTCATTTATCAAGAGGGTTTAAAAATACGAAGAATTAAATACATAGAGAAGTCAATCGAATTCCCTCTATCGAAAAATTGTACTACCAAATAAGTGTAAAAATGAACTTTTTTATTATTATTATATATATAACAAAGAAAGTTAAAAAATTACTTTACATCACAAAATTTTTAAATCCTAAGTGTGAATTTTAATATTTTCTTAATTCCTCTTGTATAAAAATGACGTTACAATAAATGTTTGTTTGTATATGTAGTAGCTGGATGATTGACCTTTTATAGTCAGTCAACAAGTTAAATTTTGAAAAATCTTTTATTGGAAAATACAGGTTTTCAAAAGGACATACATGAGCTGGTTGGGGGTCAAAATTGATGGCTATATTTAATATATACATTTAAATGTTCAACTACTCTTTATTCCTACCTTGATTTTCTCTTATGAAAGTTTTTTATTATTTGAATGAGAATCTATTTTTTATTATGTATTTTTTTAGTGTGTTGGTTTAATAGCAAATTATTGAGTGAAAAAATTCTGTTCTATAATATCAATTTGTCATTGATTTACCGTGGGAAAACTTTGTTTCTAGTAATAAAACCAAAGAGAACTATTAGAAGTCGTTTGACATGTAGAATAGATCTAATAATTCCGGAAAACAATTGGAATTAAATTTTTCTCATTTTTGGGGTAAGATATCAGTTAATTTCAAAACTATTTTATTTCAATTTATATTATATAATAAAATTATTATTTCATATGAAGGATGAGACAAAACAATTTCATAAAATATTCTTATTTATCGACCCGTTACGGTGGAAAGAAAATCACTATTGGCTGATTGATAAGGATATTGACTAACTTTATTTATACTAATTAAAAAATGAAATGGTACTAGTCTTTAACTACGTAATTATTATATGACTTAGTGAAATGGCACGATTTTGCTTTAACTAAATCATGTCTACCTTAATATTTAATACTTTAGCTTGTAGAAAATGTACAATAATAAATATAAAATATTAGTTAATGTAAAATGTGTCACTTATATTTAGGGGTGTTCACGGTTTGGATAAAAACCGATCCAAACCGAAAAACCAAACCAAACCAATAAAATAAAACCGATTTTATTTGGGTTTGGTTTGGTTTGGTTTTAGATTTTTGAAAACCGGTAGTATTTGGTTTGGTTATGATTTTATTCGAAAAAAGTGAAGAAATAACCGAACCGAACCGAACCGATGAATTATATACATATATTTTATTAATATACATACTTAATATATTATTTTTATAAACAATTTTAAAGATCTTATATATGTTTTCATTAAAATTTCTTTATACTTTATTTATTGGAAGCAAGAATACCCAAGGCGAAAACATTTATTTTATTGATTTCATGTAATATGAGTGTCTATAACAATTCTTTGTGGGACTGAAAATGTTATTGTCTCTTCCTTCTTGGTCAATATAGTGAATTTAAAATTTTATTGATAGTAAATTCAATAATCGAAAGTTTGGTAATTTAAGTCATTCTAACTATTTTTTTGTTTTAAATGGATTGTTGTCACTTTTTTCACATTTTGAATGAATTGTTTCTTTTATTTATGTGTATGGTTAATAACCGAACCAAACCAAACCAAACCGAAATCGATAACCACCAAACCGGTAAATGTATATTATATTTGGTTTGGTTTGATTTTGATAATTTTAAAACCGATTAAGTTGGTTTGGTTTTGATTTTGACCAATAATCGATTCAAACCAACTCGTGAACACCCCTACTTATAGTGATGTTTCCTATTTTTCTTTGACATAATTCAGTGACACAATGGATTAAAAAATATATAGTAAATATCACGATCGAGCTTGCTTTTTTAAGAAATTATTTTTTTTCACTAGATCTCATAATTAGTGGTGTCATGGAATAAACACAATAAAATAAAATAAAATGTCAATTGTTATTGATTGATTGTTGAAATCACTTTTGTGGTTAAACCATTAAAGAAATTAAGTATAAAATAAAATAATTGTTGGTTAGTTTTTGGTGCTCCCAATATCAAATCAGCTGCCATTTTTAGTGGTCAGAGTTACGCTGTGTATAATTAACCTGGATGTTATGTTCACGTGAATTCAATAATTTTTTTATGTAGAACATAAATTTATATATAAATATTTATTGTAATTATAGTAAATTATTAAATATAAATTTATAACTTTAAAATAATTTAATATTAAATATTTTAAGTTTAAACTTATCAAATTTAAATCTTGAATTGACCGCATCTATTCTTCTTCAACCTGATTTGATTGCATTGCCTATGATGTGATGCATCCTTTGATACGATATTTCGAACAATTGCATAAAAAATGATAAATAATAGAATTGTTAAATGGACAAGTTGGGTTGAATTTGAATAAAATAAAATAAAATAGGTTAAATTAATAAATTAATAAGTTAATGATCTGCTCAAAAATTACTTTAGCTGAATAAACTAAGAAACTATTTGGATTGACTTGCCAAAATAATTTTAAAGCACTTTTATAATATTTCAGTAAAATTAAAAAGTGTTTGAACACTTATTTTTAAGCCTAAATAATAAAAATAAACTATAAGTTATAGTCATAAGCTATAGCATCCAATCAGGCTCTAAATAGCGGATCATAATCTAACCAGCTTAATTTTTATTAAGTTTTGATTTATTTACTGTTCTTTTCTAATTGAACTAGCTATTGTTTGCAGGTAATACTGACACCAAGATGATGCTAGCTCAATATTACAACTAGTAATATTTTTTCGTTGCCAAAACTTATTAAATTTGGTTTAGAAAATAAATATTCTTAGTGTTATCTTTTTAACTTTAGAAAAATCTTAAAATTGACTATTGACTAGTTGACTAGATCATGAACTTTATGAAATAAAACCACGTGACAATGTATATTTAATCCAAATATTAATTCGATGTATATTAAATTAGTTAATATATATATATACACACACAAAATCAATTATTTTCAAAACTTAGATGTATACACATACGTCATTTTCAAAAAGTAAACACAAATTAAGTTTTCAAATCAATACCAAAGTAAATAAGTGATAATAAAGTCAAAGCATTCAAATGGAAAATATGGGCTAATTGAAAAACTAGTTCCCACATTTGAAAAATGTGTCATTGTCTCAACTCTCAATTGAACTTTGAATTTCTATAATAACTAAAAAGTAAACTATCATCGACCGATGTGGTGCGGCGAATGAAGTTATTTGAATTTGAGTCTTGACTATAATTTTTTTTTTGGTACAAAATGCTTTTTCTAAATTTAACCTATGCAATATGAATTCAGAATAATCGAATTTCAATGTGAATATTAGACATCGAGTGAAAAATAAAAAAACTTTTGTAAAAGTAAACGTATGCACTCAAAGTTGAAACTTGCATATTATTTGTCTTTGAAAGTTTTCACTCTTTAAAACAAAATATTTATCAACCTCAATCATAAAAATATATGTCTAAGCTATCCTTTAAATATTTTTGAATTCATCATTACTTAAAAGGTCAATAAATTATTGAAAATAGGTGAATGGAGTTCTTATTTTTTTTTTAAAATCAGAAAAGTCACTTATAATTTTTTCACCGAAAAAATAACTTTTTTTTCTGTTGTACCGTAAAATCATTTATCTTCCATTATTTCTAAAAAAATTTACTCAAGTCGAAAAGTGATATATTGGGTCATTTTAATGATGTGAAGCTGACGCCTATTCTTTTTTGAGTAAATTCTTGGCAATATAATGGTATTTGAAATACGTCATAATTTTGTTTAAGTGATTATACCATCAACAATTGTAATCTATTTGTGAATCTATTGCCATTTTTGTGGCGCGTAAATAAGGTTTTCTCATTTTCCTAGTACCTAGTACTCCACTTATATTATTCAAAAAATAAATGATGTAGTGCATTTTCTGTTCCTCTTGATAAGACATCACCATAGTCCCATTTTCACAAATAAATAAATAAATCATATTAGTGAAGAAAATAATGAGTGGGACGAATCAATTGTTAATTTATCATGATTAAGTTACTTAGCTAAAATAAGTTATTCGGACTTAATCTATGCATCAAATCAGGTTAATTTATCATGATTAAGTAACAAATAGCATGGCACACATGTCATGCATGTATCATTTTGATGCAAGCATCAAATTTGAATAAATATATTTATCTTCGAGCATGTGATGTACGAAATGCTAACACTAAAATCAAGATAATGCCAACTTAGTCTTGAGACTTTCCATATTTAGTAACCTTACCTAAACAGAACATCATCATTTTCAAAAACTAATCAAATTCAAAATCAAACGTTAAATAATTACGTGCTTCCTCCTTCTTCTTATATTAGTTGTTTATATATTAAAAATAGATATCCAAATATTTATCAATCACAAAATTAAGATAAAATCAATTAGGTTAATTTTATCCTTATAATTAATTAAGAATAAGTAAAACTATCCTTTTTGTTTTATAATTTGAACAACTAATATAAGGATGCCACGCAATAAAAAAAATTAAAATAGTTTCCCAATTTGAAAATATGTGCCACCATCTCATGATATAAGATTTGAATTTATAGACGACTAAACAAATTTGGTCAAAGTAAACGTTGTTATTTAAAAGTTAAAATTTGGTTTTTTGCAAGTTAGAATAAGGCCATGAATAAATTGGAGAAGGGTTAAAAATGTTCCTGAATTATGTGAAATTGAACAAAGATATCATTAGTTAATTGTTTGGTCGAAATATGCCCAGTGTCACTAGTTTGGTTCTAAAATACCCCTAATTAGTCAAAAATATCATTTTCCCAAATAAATATTGTATTTTGTTTGTTTTAAAACATATTTTTATAATATTTTATTAGCAAATGTCTATCCTAATTCAATTCAAAATAGATTAAGAAATACAAATATTTTTAAATTTATTAGTTTTTTTAATCGTTATCAAAATGAAATTAATGATGGGGTTACTATGATCTTATATATATAAGACTTATAGTATTGTTAAAAAGATGCATGTAGTTATTCTATTTTAGTTGATAAAATGAAATTAAGAAAAAAAAAGAATATCTCCTATTTATTTGTTCAAGTGATTTTAAAAGAAAAGAAACAAGAATAGATCTTTTAAAAGTAATAATTTTTATTAGGAATAAAATGTGTTTAGAAAGAAAGAGAAATAATATGTTTATTAAGAAAAATAACATTTTTGATCCATTAAGTTCAACAAATATACTTTTGGACCAAACTATTAGCAGTAGAGACATTTTTGAACCAAACTATTAATTATATGGACATTTTTAGATCAAACTATTAACCTAATGGTTCACATAGTTCAAAGATATTTTTAACCTTTTCCGCTGAATAAATAAGGGTTTAGTATGGACCAAGTACCAACCATAAAAGCTTTGTGGGCTCTGAAAGCATCCCAAAAAAGTGTGCATCTTAAAACTACTTGTTAGGATCAAACAAAAGCACCAGAATTGTCATCCAGTTCCAAAAGTGTGGCTGTAACAGAATCTCTGTCCTGCCACGTAATCTATGTTGCTCGAACTCTTCAAAAATGTCAACATGTGCGTATCAGATTCTCCAAAAGTAGTGTATTTTTGGAGAGTCTGACATGGGTACAGCCTCAAAAGTGAAGAGTCTGCACAACTTAGCACATAAATACAGTCTGGTGATCTCTTCACCAATGAGACCTTCATGGTCTAATCTTTCTTACTTTCATTCATCACTTTTTAAGGAAGCAAAAGTCAAAACATGGAAATTTGAAGGGGAAAACACAAGCAATAAATAAATTCACTGCATCACCACTTATCATAGTTACAAAGAATTACAACAAACAGTTTTCCCATAATTCATACACACGACAAATCCATGAACTGTATAGAAATGTAAGCACACACAATAGTAACAAGAAGAGTCTCACTCGCTTCACAAACAGCGGTTGCCTGTTTAGATATACAATAATCTATCAAGCTATAGAGGCTTCTGTGGCACCTTCTTTCAAGGCTCTGTCTAATCTTGCCTCAAATGGAGTAGAGTGCCAATTAACTCTCTTATCCTGCATTAACATGAGCACCACTTAGTACCTAGTGATTGTGTTATAAGCGAGTAGCAACAGTAACGAGAAAAAAATTCATACTCTACCTCTCTGTACTTGCTCGTCGAGTTTGGTATGCCTTTAAAAGAAGAAACTGACCCAGAGTCTTTAGCAGATCCTAAGGGATTCCAGTAGGTGCCAACAGTTCCTATAATAGGCATCTCATCAGGGCTTCGACAGGGTGATTTCCTCGGGGAGGAAGTTGCTGAATGCTGTTTCAGCTGCTCAACTGTTAAGACACCTAAAATTGGCCTGTCTTCAAAGCTCATCATAGAGTTAGAACCTTGTGACATGCTTTTTTCTGATGTAACAGTCTCAAGCGCGCTGGAGCCAGCCTTCTTGGTGGTGTCAGGTGTAACCAACCAATTTGAAAGACTAGCATCAACCCCAATTTCTTGATCTTTAGGCTTTGTCTTGAAACTAAATGATGATTGCTTAAATGTAGGTTCTAAACTGAACGAAGCACGAGGCCCTTCTACTTCTGCGGTACAATTTTCCTTCTGTGGCAATAGCTTCATGGGTTCTGCTGCTTTTGATTTAACACTTTTCCACTGACTGAGGTTCTCTACAGGGTTCAACACAGGATGGATGTAAGCACTCCTATCTCTCACATATCCTTTTGTTTCACCCTTTCTCATTTCCTTCTCAGGGACACCGAACATCAAAGTAGGACTATCCACTTCCTGTTCTTTCACTTGATAAAAGGACTTATCAGCCACCACTGATTCAGACCACACTTGTCCACCTTCACAATCGGAATCCCCGTACTCTTCATCATCATCCAAATCACATTCTTCGTCCACGTCACTGTCACCAAACTCCTCAGCTTCATCATCACTGTCTTGACAGTTCTGATACCTGTGGTTTGTAGGATATGATCCTACACTAGATACAACAGAACCCCCTTCAGAGGAAGAGTTGGACTTGCTTGATTTAGCAAGAGATCCCTCTTCCTCTCTTTCTTCTTCACCAGATTTCTTGGTTTCAGGTAAAGAATCTGTACTTTCATAGATTGAAACAGGTTCATATGTAGTGATCTTTGAATCAAATGTAACTTTTTTTCTAGCACTCAAGCTAAGTTGTTCCTCAGGCCTATCTCTGCATGTCACAACAACCCATATCATTTAACTTTGTAAGACAAAGTGGAAAAAAGAGAAAAAAACAAGTTCAGTAACTCACCGCGCCTCGGTAACCAAGCTCCCAGAGGGTTCCTCTGTGATGCTTTGTTCTGTAGAGATAATGCTTCTCTGAGCATCCTGACAAATATGTTTCTGCAGCACAATATTGGATTTTCACATTGTTTGTTAATATCCCAAAAGAAAAGAAATACAAAACCATAGCTCTACTAATTTATCCCCCCAAAAAAACTCCAGGAACAAATGGTACACTCAACAACAACAACAACTATACAAAGTGGGGTCTGGAGAGGGTAGAGTGTACGCATACTCTGCTACCACTACCTCGTGGAGATAGATAAACTATTTTCGAAAAAACCGTCGGCCAAAATTCTCATCATCACCAAATAATTAAGAAACTCCCATCGTCGTTAACTAAATTAACCCTAACCCCAGTTAAATCAACTCCCAACCATGATAAAAGCTGGAATGTTGCTCAAATACAAGACAAGTTCAACAATCCCCTTCCCAAGAAATTCAAAAATAGAACTTCGGAACTGGAAAAAATGGTACACTCAACAACAACATATCTAGTGAAATCCCACAAGTGGTTTTTGGGGAGGGTATAGGGTACGCAGACTCTATCACTACCTCATGGAGATGGAGAGACTGTTTCTACAAGAACCTCAGCCAAAATTCTCATCATCAATAAATTAACCCTAACCCTTGTTAAACCAACTCCCAAACATGATAAAAGATGGTATCTTGCTCAAATACAAGACAAGCTCAACAATCCCCTTCCCAAGAATTTCAAGAATAGGACTTGGGAACAAGAAAAAATGGTACACTCAACAACAACAACAACATACCCGTGAAATTCCACAAGTAGGGTTTGGAGAAGGTAGAATGTACACATACCCTACCACTACTTTATGAAGTCATCACCAACTAATTAAGAAATTCCCATCATCATCAACTAAATTAACCCTAAACCTTGTTAAACAAACTCCCAATCATGATAAAAGCTGGAATCTTGCTCAAATACAAGACAAGATCAACAATCCCCTTACCAATAATTTCAAAAATAAAACTTGGGAAAAGGGTAACAACTTGGGAACAAGAACAAATGATACACTCAACAACAACAACAACATACCCAGTAGAATCCCACAAGTAGGGTCTGGGGAGGGTAGAGTATACCCAGACCTTACCACTACCTCATAGAGATAGAGAAACTATTTTCGAAAGTATCATCATCAACTAATCAAGAAATCCCCATCATAATCAACTAAATTAACCCTAACCACAGTTAAACCAACAACTCCCAATCATGATAAAAGCTGGAATCTTGCTCAAATGTAAGATAAATTCAACAGTTCCCTTTCCAAGAATTTCAAAAAATAAAACTTGGAACAGGAATAAATGGTACACTCAACAACTACAAACCCACTGAAATCCCACAAGTGGGGTCTGAGGAGTATAGAGTGTATGAAGACCTTACCACTACCGTGTGCAGATGGAGAGTCTACTTTCGAAAGAGCCTCGGTCAAATTCCCATCATCAACTAATCAAGAAATTCCCGTCATCATCGACTAAATTAACCCCAACCCCAGTCAAACCAACTCACAACCATGATAAAAACTGGAATCTTTGCTCAAATACAAGACAAATTCAACAATCCCCTTCCCAAGAATTTAAAAAACAGAAATTGGAAACAGGGTAACAACAACTAAAGAGTAAACATAAAGAAGAAAAGGGGTTATTCAGAAACACTTACTTGTTCTCGAGGGATGACCTTTTTCCTGTTTTTCCGGCATTTCTTCTCCTTATCACCACCAAAACACCCAAGAAAACAACCCATCTACACAGAAAAAAACGATTCAAATCTTGGTTTTCAGAGTGGGGGTGGGGGATTGTGTTTCTCTTCCAGCCAAGAATGGTGGAGAAAGAAATCAGCCGAGAACCCTCATGATTACAGAGGAGAAGGAGGAGCGTTTGGATTGAAACGGTCAAGAAAATTGGTAAGGGGGAGGGGCTTAGGACAAAGGGGGAAACAGGGGTTTATTTACTTTGAAAAAAGAGGCAAATGTGACCGTTACTGATCATAGCTGTTTATTTTGCCTTTTTATTCTTAGTAATAAATAAAATAATTGTTATAATGGTGGGGGTTTTTGCTTTTTTGAGTTTAAATTCTTGATTATATAATTGGGATAGTGAATTTAATAGAACAAAATTCTTTATGATAGCCATATTTCATTAAAAATGCTCGTCCATTCATTTTTACCTGTTTACTATTTCAAAAATAGATTTTCAGTTTTAGTTGTTACATTTAACATATTAAGAAAAATAATTATTTTTTTCATGTTTTATTCTTAACACTAATTACTTATTCTCATAAATCATTTATTAAGATCTCATACCAAACAACAATTAATAAGGGTGATGTGGTAAAATAACAATATTAATCATTGTTTTCTTAATGTGCTAGACAAATTAAAAGTGAACGGAAGAAGTTAATTTTTTAAAGTGCGCTGTTTGGTCCAGTGACAAAAAAAGAACCTTTTCTCTACCTCTAAAAAAAGTGATAATTTATCTTCAGAAATTTTACTTTGTAGGATTACATTTGGTATATTATTATTGGTGTTATGAATATGTTTATTCTGATATATATTTAAGATAAAGTTTTTAGTCTAGGTGGGTCAACATAATTGAACATAATATTTGCCTTGAAATGACAAGAGGGAGCTAGAAGTGGAGCCAATCTTTTACAATTTTATGGCTCTTTGCCTGATTTTAGGATAATGCTTTAAATGTTAATAATTAAATTCTTACCATCAATATATTATTTGAGCGAAAAGTTATTAAATTCGATTAGAGATATTCAAACTTCTAGCTTCACCCTTTAGTATTCATAAATGTCATATAAATAATAATTTTCCTTGTATCAAAATGACAAATAAATACAATCTTAAATGTTAGTCAAAACTCATTTAATTTTTCAAACATTTTAATATAGAGAAAGTAATAGTGCCACCCACTTCCCTTAAAATTAGGCTCCCTTTAAAAGATGCACATACTTTTCAATTATATATACTTTTATTCTTCTTCAAATTTTATAAGGATTTTCAGTATTCTCTTTCATATCTTTCCAGATTTTGCATTACAAATACATCTTTAAATTTTCCAATATTATTTGTGCAATTAAGAGAGGGCATGTTTTTTAATATACAGTATCAAGTTGCATAAAGGTCAATTAAATTGAATTAATGGAAGTTAATAATAGCAAAGAGTACGTCGATTTGGATGTTATATTATTAAAATTTTCCAAAAATGACATTACTGCTTTTCTATTGAACATGTTTTTGTATGAATTCCATTGGGCGGAATTTTCCAATTTAAAATTATTTTTATGTTATTTTTCTGCCCAACAACGACATATTCATATTCAGTATAATTTTACAAGTGAGGTTTGAGAGGGTGGTGAATATGCAACTTTACAGCACCTTGAGAAGGTAGAGAGGTACGTAAAGCATATTCTAAATCAAGCATATTAGCAAATATAGTGGCCAAAAAAACATGCTGAAAACAAATGAAGAAGATAATAGCAGCAATAACAAATAATACGATGACCGAAATCAAGAAGACACTAAAATCAAAGGACAAGATATACTATACAACACACGACTACCTACTAACCTTCTATCTTAATCATCTATCTCTCTTCCTCCAAATATTCCCAAGTGAAAGAAATTTCACGTAGTTATGAAAATTTTAAAAAAATTCTTTTGACTCTTAGCAATAATAATATTAAGAAAAGTTCTAAATAACATTAAGAACGCTAGACTTTCATATATATTTAGGAAATAAAAAGAAAGAAACTAAAAGAATAAAAACCAGTGAAGGTAAATATTTAATACAATCACTTAATTACTCATTCGATGTTACTCTCTCTTTTGCATGACTCTTCTTTAATTTCTTGTATTTTTCTTAATTATGATTATACTACTTCTGTCGTGAATCGAGTTGAATTCGTAAGGGCCTATGGACTAAAATTAGGGAAGGAGGCTGATTTAATTGGGATTATTTGGCGGAGTAAAATATTTGAGAGTTTTTTGTAGAATCCCAGCCCAATTAGCTATAGGAACTGATTAAAAAAGATTGTGCGTTAGAAAGAAGAGTTTCATGCCTATTATGAAGAAATTGTGTGTTCTTCTACTCTTCTTCTAGAATTTAATTAAGCTTCTCATCTTTATTCTTATCTCTATCCTTCGTAACTTGTTATAATGTAAATCAATAGTTTAAGTGTTGCTATGATAGTTTGGCTATTCATGATCATATTATAATACTTGAATATTTGTGTTGGGAATTCAGGTTCGTTACAACTTCTTATATACTATTTGACTTTTTTGTTTTAGTATGAGATATTGAGAGCAAATTACATGTAGTATTCTGATATTTTTTAATGCACGCTAACGAATATAATAAATATCATCTCATCATGTGTCTTGCCTCATGTCACACAAAAATGTGATATTTGGCCTCGGTGATGGTTATATTTTCCTCGAGTTTATATCTAATTTTTGCATTTCATCGATGGAACCTTGGAGCTATGTAACTATGTAAGGTTTTAACTTAATTATCATAATAATTAGGTTACCTTTGAGATAATATAATCATTAATTAGATTTTAATACTTTTGATCAGTTGCTAAGTTTTTATAGCTCCCTCCCATTTTCCCTTCTCCTATTTTATTTCTTTTTTAAAAAGACTAAAATATTTGAGATTGGCTAGAGTAATTTCAACAAAATTTTATTCAAAAATACAAGGCAAGGTTTTACAAGATTTAATACATAGTCTAGCAAATTTCATTTTTAAACTTTAACTATATATTATTTGTTCTAATTGAACATATGCACATGATAAAGTATTTCAATTAAACACTTTCAATTTATGTTTTGAGAAATTTTTGCACGTGTTCTCAAGAGTCTATTAGATAGTTAAATTAAGGGAAAACTACACAAGAAGGTAAACATGTGATATATATTTACTATATAAAACTATAATTTAAAAGAATTACAATTCGTAGCTATAGTTAGGACTTTATGACAAATGTCTCTCTCCCCCCCCCCCCCACC
>NW_006239196.1:172559-214075 GCF_000226075.1 Solanum tuberosum | reverse complement strand
TCCCCCCCCCCCCCTCTAATACAATACAATTGGTAACAATCAATGATACAAATGGGAACCGTCAATTAACAATCATCATATATATATTAAAGAGAACCCTAGGCCCGCCTACGTGGCGCCACCACAAACCAGGATTTCTTTTTTAATTTATATATTTACAAAACTAGCCTTCCCCTTTCATGAAAAGTTGCGACTTTAATGAAAAGTTATAACTTTTATGAAAAGTTGTGACTTTTATGAAAAGTTGTAACTTCTATGAAGAGTTGCGACTTTTATGAAAAGTTGTGTCTTTTATGAAATTGTGACTTTTATGAAGAGCTGCGACTTTTATGAAAAGTTGTGACTTTTATGAAAGATTATGACCTTTCCGAAGGGTTGTAACTTTTCCAAAGAGTTGTGACCTTTCTGATAAGGCACAATAACATTTGTTCACACTACCCTTTGTTGTCTAGCTATAAATAGAAGGGTTTCCTGTCATTTTAAAACAACAAAAATTCTGAACTTCTTCTTCTTCTTCTTCTATACAATTAAATATTCATGTACAATATTTTCCTTTCTGTTTCATTCTATTGTTACAGATCCTGGTATGTTTTTTTACAGTCATTAATTTATGCTTATGCTATTAATTGCTGTTTTGAGTACATGTTTTAAACTTTGTTGTTTATGTTTCTGTAAATTATTGTTTAAGTATTTGTTAGTACAGATTAAACAACACACATTAATTGAGTATTCACACAAGTTTTCTCTACTGAAATTGTTGAAAGTACAGTAAAAAAATTCCTTAAAGATTTATACTATTATCTCTTGAAGACAAAATTCAAATTTGGTATGCCATTGTAAGGACATAAATAACTTAAAAACTTTATCGCACCTTGATGTGTGAAGTGAACTAGGAAAAGAAGACAAGAATTAATAAACTTTTGACATGGGTTTAAGGATGTGTCGGATGACCTATAAAGGAATATGTCTAGACTGGAGCCATCTTTTAATCCCAAAGACATAGATAACTACACAATAAATTAACTGCTCATATTCAATATGAAGTATGGACAGATTCTCAAGATTACTGCAAGTTGTAAAAACTTTCTTGAAGTAATAGATGTGTTTCTCGACACTGTGATTGGAATAGAGGTGTAGTTTCAAATTGAACTTCATCACTCTGGTATGTTGATTTTAAAAAAAAAACCAAACAAATTGAATAATTTGTGTATTTTTTTCCCCTTTTAAGTATATATAATAAGTTGAATTGTTGTCCAATATGATACATTCTCCCTTTAATTTTTCATTTTAATAATTACTTATGATACATTTAATGGGGAACTTTAAAATGATATATGTAAAGCAAAAGGTAGAGCTGAACTTTCTACACGTTAGAATTAGAATATTTGTTCATTTTTTTCATCCTTTTAAAATTTATTTATCCCTTCACCAATGATTTTTTATTTATTAGAAAATTTAATATCTCCGGTATGGTTGATGTTCATTTGAATCCCCAAAAATATCAAGTAATAACACTTCCTGGGCAAAAAGATAAATTATAAAATCAAATTAAAGATGATTGATTGAAGGGTAAATGATAAGATATTATAATTATCATCTTCCTTTACATTATTAATGTTTGTTATATGTAATCTTGTATGTAAGATAATATAGTGTTTTAGTTTAAATGACTCATATGTTTTAAGTATCATTTTATAAATTCGGTGATATTAAATTTCCACGCGGAGTGCGGGTGATTTTACTAGCCACTTATAAATACAAATAGTAACACAAAATATAATACACAAGGCAACACATGAATACAAATGCACATAAATACAAATACAATTTATTATGAATTACAACAATGACACAATTGTATTTGTTGATACAGTTGTAGTCGTCGATACAAATTATATTCATTAATATACCTAATACAATTGATTTGCATTAATGAATTGAATACAATAGTCTTTGATACAATTGTATCCATTGATACAGATCAATTGTATTTGTGAAATAATTATCTAACATATATACAATTATCGTTGAGATATACAAATCAATTGAATATCTGTCTCTTCTCTCGTCCATATCTCACTCACCTCTCTTGTCCCTCTCCCAATCTCGCTCACCTTTCCTACCTTTGACCATTAGCTAGTTTTTGATACAAATCAATTAATTTGTATCAATTGTATTTGTGAAACAATTATCGATTAGATATACAAATCAATTGAATTTCTCTCTTCTCTCTTCCAAGTCTCGCTCGCGTCTCTTCTCCTTCCCCAATCTCGCTCGTCTCTCCTCCTTCCATAGTTGGTTTTTGATACAAATCAATTAATCTGTATCAATTGTATTTGTGATACAATTATTGATTAGATATACAAATCAATTGTGTCTCACTTCATATCTCGCTCACCTCTCTCCTTCCTCTCCCAATCTCGCTCGCCTCTCTCCTCCATCTAACATGTAGCTACAAATCATAATAATTAAACAAACTATAACTAAGAAGCCGATTATGTTTCTAGTCTTGGTTGTTTTGAAATGTCCTCATAAATTAATGACATAAAATCTCATTGCAGTCAAAGCTTGGCTCTAGCAGATAAACTAGCAATAAGCTTGACTATATATATCAATCTCAATTAGGAAATATTCACAGATTTTTACGACTTACTGAGACAATAACATATGATTAAAGGAGATGATATATTTATGTAATTAACTCAAAGAAAAATCGTATGAAATAACAAACTATTAATTCAAATTAAATGCTATAGCTATAGTTTATTTTAATTGTAATTCACAACAAACATCCCATTTTTTTGCCGTTTGATTCGGTATACAATTAGCAATTTTCGGTATACAATTAGTCATTTTATACATTTTGGTATAAAATGTATAAAATGCATTTGTGTTTGTATAAAGCGAGAGAAAAGTGTATATACAAATACATATATTTTCGTCATATACACTTATAATTATACAAATACAAATCTTATTATACAAATTACAATGTATAAATGAATTTATACAAAACTGAACAATTTGTATAAAACTGGATGTTTCTAGTGAATTATACAAATCAAAAGCTCCATAGCAAACATAAAATTTGTTATGGAGCGTAATTATGCAAACTATAGCTATAACATACAAATATAATTTTTATGTTTGCTATATGTAAAAGTTGCTCTTAACTCAGCTACCTAATAGACTCGTGAGAATATACATAAATTTATCATACGCCTAATTAAGACACTTCATGACATATTCATATGCTCAATTGAAACATTTCATAAATTAGTATCAAAATAAAATTTGATGACAAGTTCAAGACATCTGGACAACCAATGTATTGACCCTTCTACATATTCTCCGTTCGTCAAACAACAATTGTCCACTATACTATTTTGGGATGTCCAATAATACTAGTTCACTTTATAAAATCAATGGACAATTTTACACTTAGTTCCTAATTTACCCTTATCATTAATTATAGTCATTTCTCTATTACATTTTTTAAGACATTGTATTTATTATATTCAATGGGTGATATAATAAAATTACTGTTCTATTTATAATTTCTTAAGAAGTGTGCAAAGTCAATAATGGACAAGTATAGTTGGACATCAGAGTAATTATTAATTCCACTGTAAGACGTGACACCATACTATAAAAAAACAAATAAAATATATTCATAAAAGAAAAAAAATAAAATAGAATTAGTTAGGTTAGTAATAATCGTAGTCTCTATTTATTTAGCCATTTAACCCAAAAATAAAGTTTTTTCAGTTTCAGTTGGAATAGGATTTTGAAGTGTGATTCCAAATCTGCCCTAAATCTGGAAAATTTTTTGTTCAATTTGGTTTTTTTGATCTTCCTTTTCCCAAACCCTAGCCATGAATTGCACAAAAGCTTTGTTTACCCACAGAAAATACATACGTAAACTGTAACATTACACAGCAGAGGAAATAATTTTTTCTTCTTTTTGTTGTTGTTGTTGTTGTTATTTTTCAGAATTTGAAGAAGATGGATTCCGATGAAGGAAAGCTATTTGTTGGTGGATTAGGATGGGATATTAAGGAAGATAAGCTAAGAGACTATTTTACCCATTATGGAGAAGTTACCCATGCCATAATCATGCGTGACAGGGTTACTGGCTTATCGAGAGGATTCGCCTTTGTTGTCTTCTCCGATCCTTCTGTTATTGATGCCATTCTTCAGGAGAACCACACTATTGATGGCCGTCCGGTAAGTAACATTACCAATTTCATGATCATCTATATGAATTTTGATGCTTAGCTACAAAATTTGTCAATCTGCCTGTTGCTAATTTCGTGTGGGTGTTGGTTTATTTTATCAATCTTGTACATGTAGCCTTAAAGACGGTTTGGATTGGCTTATTGGAACTTATTTGGAAGTGGTTTTGGCTTTTAAGCTTATTTTTTTTGTGGTTTTTGAAAAAGACATAAAAAAACACTTTTAGGCTAAAAAAGTATAAAAATAAGCTAAAAAAAATGATTTTTTGCTTTAGCTTATAAACTACTTTTAAAAAGCCAATCCAAACACCCTCTTAGCCTTACCCTTTTTTACTTTTTAAGATGACATAAATACATAAATTTACCCTATACCTTGGCTTTAGCTGACATTTATGTCCTCCAAATTTGAGTGTGCACACTTAAACTTGTATAAAATTGAAAAAGTAGACGCACGTGTCCTACCTGGCATGCTACACGTAGGACATTGCTATGTAGGATGTCATGTAGGACGAATATGTCTAGTTGTTCAATTTTATATAAGTTTAAGTGCTTGCTTGTGGACACCCAAAGTTAGAGGGCATAAATGTTCGTTGAGACCAAGTTAAAAAACACATTTATGTATTATGCCTTTTAAGATTGATCCAATTTGAGTTTTTTTTTTCCAACTGATATATGTTTGAATGCTTTCAAAGTTAAGTTGTTCCCTTAAGGCAGTTTGGAATTTTGTCATTAGTTGCATCAGGATGTGTTGTGTCTAGGCGTTTGCAGTGACTTCAACGTGTGTAATATATAGACCACATTGTCTCTAAATTTTGAATCCATTTTTCGGTCAGTTTTCTCAAATGGTGGGTATGATTAATGATGTATTTTTCCTGTTACGGAACTAGAGGAGGGTGAGTTGTTCTGGAATCCTAAATTGGGATTTAGGTGCTCGTGGTCGTCTTTCCTTTTCCCTTGCTTAGCGTAACTGTCACTCTTTTCACTTGTAATTTATTCTTTAGGTTGTTTGATTAAAAGCTGTGCAATGCTTTTGTGAAAACCATCACATTTATGAAGGCAAGGGTAAGGGTAGGGTAGGGTATTGTTTGTTTAGCTTTGCCTTTGCAGGGTGGTGAGGACAAATTTCCTTAGATAATGAAGGATTCTGTTTCTTGTACTTCCCATTTTTTGTAAAATATTTATTCAGAGAAAGGACCCAACTTCTGATGATGTGATGTTCACTCTTTTGGCGAACATTGATTAGATGACTTTTTGTTATTCTGTTACTTGATGACATCCCACTTGCGCCTAAGTCGTCAACTCTATGCAAAGTTAAAGGAGTAATCTGTTAGATTTTCTTGTTCTTTATTGGATATGTTTATCTGAGCCCGAAATCATTCAAAGACATGATATTCTAGTGGGTATGCTTGAGTCACATGAATCTTTTCCTTGTTCTGAAAGTTCTCAGCAGTGTTTAAAGTTGATGCAAATCCTGCGTGGCAGCTGTGATGTTGTAGCTTGGCTTCAGCTAAACCACATCTGAATTTCTTGCTGACGAAAAGCCTGTTTACTTGTCTGTCTATTTTCACTTTAGACTCAAGTTTTTCCATTCAGGTTGAAGCTAAGAGGGCTTTACCAAGAGCACAACAGCAGAGCTTGAGATCACGACTTCCTCATGCCAGTGAAGATACAAGACTGGTAATGCGCAATCTCAACAACAGAACAAGAAAAATATTTGTAGGTGGGCTACCTTCATCCCTTACTGAAGAAGAGTTTTGCCAGTACTTCCAAGATTATGGTAATGTGACAGATAAAGTTATTATGTTTGACCCAAACACTGGTCGCCCGCGAGGATTTGGTTTCATCACCTTTGACTCAGAAGATGCTGTTGATAGAGTTCTTCATAAAACCTTTCATGAACTGAAAAATAGGATAGTGGAGGTAAAACGTGCCCTGCCAAAAGAAGCAAATCCTGCTGGCAATGATTATGGTGGAGGTTACCTGGGTTATGGTTCTTCTGATCCCTATAGGTTTCCGCAGCCTGCTTTTTGTGGTTACACTCCCTATAACAGCTACGGAGCTCTGAATTATGGTTATGGTTATGGTTATGATCCTTATACTTGCTACGGTGGGGCAGCTGGAGTATATATGAATCCATCTTTGGCCAGCATTGTTTATGGTAACAGCTTGCCTGGTGTCACAAGAAACCAGTGGAACAGCCAGAATCTTGGGCATGGTGATTTCTATAATTTAAATGCAAGTTATGGCGCTTCTAGTTCGTGGGGTGCTTCATCCACTCGTGGTGTTATTTTGTCATCAACTAGTACATCTCAGGGTCATGCTTCTCAAAACAATAATCAGGGGAATGGTTGCAGCATCTACACAGAAAATGAAGGCCCTATCACTGATTCTGATGGTAACGAGACTGGTGATAGGCATACAGGTAGTGCTCCAAACAGCAGCAGTGGTGAGGCAACTACCCAGGCAGGGCAACACGAGGCAAATGGGTGCAACACAACAAGAGTCTTTGACAGCAGTAATGGTTCTCCAGGCTTTCCTGATGCAGCTTTAGTTTCCGATAAGTAAGAAATTCCTGTTTACTGTGGTTAAACTGAGGGAATACTGACAGCACTAACCATATCATCATATTATCAGCTTCTAAGAATCACTCGGAGAAAAAGTAACCCTGTTAACACCACCAGTTCGGTCACAATAGATCTGATGACTGGTTGAATTACTGCAGTCTATTTATTATCGTGTAACAGTTACATTTACATTTACATTCCTACAGCTCACTAGTGTTGGTTTAAACTGGTGTTACGGCGTTTTTACATTCGTGCAGACGATTAGTTACATTGACATTCCTACAGGTTGCTTCTACTGTTGAAGGTATTGCTCATACCTGAATGATTATGTTTCTTTCTTTGATCTCATACCTGAAGTAGCTATTTATGTGAAATCTACTCCTACAGTTGGTTACTTGAAAATGATTTTAGTTTCTACATATTGGCTTATAAAATTTGCTTTATGATAATAATATAGAATAGTTTTTATACTTATTTGTTTGGCTGCTGTATGGTGCATGATTTAGACACTAGTGGTCAGTTCTACAAATATGTAGACAGTAGGAGAAAATCTTAGTGTTATTACCCTTTGTGTAAGAAGCATAACAAAACTGGATATGCCTGTGGCTATCATAGTCAATTAAAGAACCCTCTTTATAAAATGTGTTTAATTTCTGTACGATGACGGTGCATACGTCTCTTACATCAACTGTAGTGGTGGAGGCAGAATTTTCAGAAAGGAATCCAAATTTTTCATGATTTAAAAATCGAGACAGCCATGATGTTACCTATCCGAACCCAGTAGGTAAGCAAGTAAAGTGATAATAGAAAATAAGCCATCTATAACAGTGTTTCATAACCAAAGTATGTGAATTGTTCCATCCATCCCTGCAAGTCATAAATAGCAAAATAAAGTTACACAAAGGGTCTTCTAATTAGGAGAAAAGAGTTCTAAAACACAAAATGACTATATGAGTCGTTATTAATATAAAGGAATAAACACAAAAAGATGTTAAGGGGGTTTAACACACGTGCACACTCACACACTATATATAATTTTTTTTAAATATTATATGTAGTATAAATTTTTGGCGAAGAGAATTTTGATGAGCTCCTCTTGCCCCCTTAACTCAGCCCCGGTAAATGTAATCATATATGTAACTCTTCATAACAAGCCAAATATAATAGGAAAATTTACACAAATCCCATAGTGAAACGGAAATAATCAAAAAGCCGGTAAAGTCCTGTAGTTCAAAGTGACATGTTATTTAGTGTTTAAGGAAATGGTCCATACACCATTCTGTATTGATATTTAAGCAAGATATTATATATCAAATTTTTTTTTTTTGGGAACAATTTGTTTGTTTCATTGATATCAACATTTATAATACTTAAAGCAAAGTAGTATCATAAAATTAATGGGGGTTCTTTCTTAGCAATCTCTATCTTTGTCAATTAATTCGTACTTATATATATCGTATGCATTTTGTAGCTTTCAAAATTTTCCATGCTAACATCATAGGTAAAGACAAGTTTTGAGGCTGGTAAATATCCATGATGTGACTTATTATATTGCAGAATATTAACAATACATAATCATTGATTAAATCAATTAATTCAAAATAAGTGTGATTTTATTATTAATTTGTATAAAATTAAATACATTTCATGCATCTATATATAAATTTCGAGCCAAGCAATGTGTTTGGATGAACACATAATTAGCCCTTAATTTTCTTTTGTATATACAGGATTAGATTGTCATTTCTTTAACAAGATTGTTTGTAGCTACAATTTACTGAATTTGTCTGCACTTTGCGCGGTCTTCATTTTTTTCTCTAGGTGATGAGTGGAATGAGGAAAAGAAAAAAGATTTGTTCTTCAGTTTTTTTTGTTCCAAGCAAAATCCCAAAAGTTCTTTGGTGTAGAAATAAAAAAAGTTAAAAAAATGGTCAAATCTTTTTCAATTCATGTAAACTATGCACACCGGATTCTCCCTTCAATTCATATTAGGTGATTCTTATTAAAAAAATAAGGTTGTGCACCAAAAACTTCTATTTTCTAGAACCTGATTCCAAGAGTTGTATTAGAATAAAAAATAAACGAAAAAATAAATAACACATGATTTACCGCAAAAATCTTTCTTACTTCATGAAGTAAAAATCATGATTTACTATGTGTAGTACTTCAATTCAACAGTTGACTCTAACGGTTTTATCTGCTCTCAAGAAGATGAACTTTCTTATTATATAATTTTCAAAACCTCACCAAGTTTGAACAATAATAAGAATAGTTACAACTTCATACCATCCTATTACAGTCGTGGAACTAATAATAAATTAAACATTTGTTAAAGGAAGTTGTTAAGTTTTTCTTCACCTTCGTAAATCCACATGTAGGCAGTCCTATTCGAATTCAGTGATATTTTTTCTTTTAGAAAGAAAAAATTATTTTGTGTTAGTCTTTTACTTAATAAAGTTTATTTAGGATTTTTCAAACTACGCAACTTTTTAATTTATGTTGGGCCGATTTTTTTAGTATACAAATTAAGAGCCGTATTTACACCAAAATAGCAATACTTTTTTTTCAAAAGTAGAATTTAAATAAAAAAAAAAAATTCCAAATCAGCCACGCTTATCACTATTCCCATAAATTTCTCCAATTATTTTACCTTCCTTATTTATTCAAATTTGTTATATATTATCTTCCAATAGAGGTTTCCTACCAAAACAAAACTCCCCTTCTCTGATAAGAATAACTATCAAAAAATGAATACCAATAATTTTTCAATTCCAATTCAACACAACGGACAATGAGACTCATCAGGTAATTGTATAAAATAGTTCGCATGGTGTTTTATTACGTGGTTATATATGATTTATCACAAATATCTATTTTGTACTTTTCGAGAGTAAAAAAAAGATTTCCAAATCAGCCACGCTTATCACTATTCCCATAAATTTCTCCAATTATTTTACCTTCCTTATTTATTCAAATTTGTTATATATTATCTTCCAATAGAGGTTTCCTACCAAAACAAAACTCCCCTTCTCTGATAAGAATAACTATCAAAAAATGAATACCAATAATTTTTCAATTCCAATTCAACACAACGGACAATGAGACTCATCAGGTAATTGTATAAAATAGTTCGCATGGTGTTTTATTACGTGGTTATATATGATTTATCACAAATATCTATTTTGTACTTTTTGAGAGTTATTCGTTTGGTTTAGTTTGTCTATTTTGGTGAAATTGAATTCATCTAATTTGGTTTATGTTCTGGATCCTCGAAATTTTGGTTTAATTACAATAACTACATATGATTTGGTTGTAAACTGAAGTGTCAATTTTTTTATATTAAAGTTTAGGTTTCATATGATTTGGTTCGAAAGTATGTTACATTGTTGTCCGTATTATAGTTATTAAGTTGGTGTATATAATATAATAATTAGAAAAAAGGTTCATATGTTGATTGGTGGTATCCTAATAAAATATAAAATTGAAAATTTTGGATTGGTATGTGATATGGTACATATGATGGTATATTTGTTGCTACGAACTGACACCAAACTAATAGCTTGATGTATGTGTAGGTGTATTTTTTGGTCCAATTTATATTGGTGTATTAGACATATGTTGTTAATGAGTATTTTTGTTATCTGCCACCTATTTTTTGAATTTTGACTAACAAATATTTGTAATGTCGCAGGAAAGTATCTGAATTTCAAGATTGAAGGAATGATATGATGTGGACACCAATTACCAAGACTTGATTAATACTACTGCTTCTCAATTAGGTGTGGACACGATCGTTTTTGAATTGGAACTCAAATATGTTGTGACTGATCCATTCCCACCATTGAAGATTCATAGTTTTGAAAAATACACCAAAAAATCAACTTTAGATACACCAAAGTGTTTTATGTATATTTGAGTATATATTGGTGAATAAGACTTTGTAATGGTTAAATTAAACTTTGTATATGAATTTTTGTAGTAATTATATTAATAATATCTTCATTTATTTACAGATCGTGCTAAAACGTTTATGACATATGTAGTTGTGAAAAATTTCAACATGATGAAATTTCTTATAGTCATGCAATTGTTGCTATCGGATACAATAACAAACATGGTGAAAAACTATTGTTCAACCAATTACAGTAATAAAGATTTTCAAAATTATTTATGCAATATCTATTGATATATAGTAGTATATTTTAAAGGTATAAAAATAGTAATAATTATTGGTATAAAATAGTATATTTATATATAGTAGTAAAATAATTATTGGTAAAATAATGGTTATATAATTGATATATTTAAAAGGTATAAAATAGTAATAATTATTGGTAAAATGATGGTTATATAATTGGTATGTATGTATGTTTATATATTACATGGTTGCATATTTGGTGAAACTACGATGCAGTTATAATTATGAAAACACTATGCATACTTGATGAAACCTACATGTTATTTACCTAGATGAAAATAATGGTAAAAATGTGAGAGAAGGCTTCCATTAATAATATGATTTGATTGAATAAAAAAATAAGAGAGAGAAAATCAATATATAGAAAAACAAAGTAACGTAAAAGAGCAAAACTGTGGTTGAAAAAGTCAAAAAAAATGTAAACAATAATTATCAATCCCATAAAATTAGCACATAACCTTCCCTAAAAAAGGTAATAGATACGGATACCAACTATATTTTTAACAAATAAAAAATTCATTATTTTGTTATGTTTGTAATTAAAAACTTAGTTTTGTAAATAAAAAGAGTATATGTATATATTGTTAACTAAAGTTTTAAATAGTATATTCTTGTAATTTTCCCTTTATGTTTAACATTGTAAGTAGGTAGTTTTTCTTGGATAAATATATATGCATATTCCTTATTGAACAATAAAAAAAAGAAATTTATTCCTTAGAAAAAAAAATATTTTTTTCATCATAAGTTACTATCATTTTACAAATGAACTTACTAAGACATATAATATCAAATAATGACACACACTATCTTTTTTTTTAAAAAAAATATCCAAAAATAAAATTCTAATTAGGAAAAATATTGAATATGTTATGGTGATCTAGGTAACCCAATTAATATTATGAGATCTGTTCAAGCCCTTTTGAAAGTAAGTAATTTTTTTTCCTTTTTTGTTATTTGAGTTCATTACCATAAAATAATATGATGATTTTATCACTATAAATAAACCCTTGATATTGAAATTCAACATCATTTTTTTTAATCTCAAATTAAAGTTTAGTCATGGTTGGAGCGAATACTCCACCCAATACTGAAGTTCCAAACCTTTGAAGAAAGCTTCAAGCAATGAGAATAGAAGATCCAATTGAAGAACTCAACCTTCTTCCACTTCAAGAATGGAAGGAAACCTTAGAAACCAAGATAAATGAAGCATCGTGTAGCATTCCCCAATCGTATCCTTGGAGGTATCCTGCCTTCTCTTTGGAACAAGGAAATCTTTTTGCGTGATGTCGATGCTGGGCCATCTAGATCTTAACGGGATCTAGCTAACCCAACATCAGAATCAGACAAAGGATTCTGCCTAGTTCCAAAAGGAGACAGGGAACATCCAAGGCAACCACTGGGGAATGGGCACGAAGCTCCTTTTTGTGAGCAACATGCTTCCAACTTTCTTTATCTTTGTTTTTTAAGTTTCCTTTAATTCTCGAAGTTCAAGAATGTTGAGCTTTTCAATGAGATCTTCCATTAAAATTGCTTGAAACATTCTTCAATGGTTAGAAACTTAAGGATCTCTCACCTCTCACCTAATAAACCCCAGTTACATATGTTTTTTAGTGTTTAAGGAAATGGTCCTACATCATTCCAAGGATTTAAGTAAGATATTTATATCAATTTGTATTATTATTTTTTTGGTATGATCAGTTTGTTTTTATTGATATCAACATTTATAATACTTAACAATCTTTATCTTTGCCATTTGTCAATTTATTAGTATTTCTATTGTATGCATTTTGTAGCTTTCAAAATTTTCCATGCAACATTATATGTAAAGACAAGTTTTGACGCTTGTAGATATCTATGATGTGAGTCATTTTTCAACAAGACTGTTTCTGGCTATAATATTAATTAGTGAATTTATTCGTTCTTTGCACGACCGTAAAAAATATATGTAAATTTGTAAACTTTTTTTCTGTCTAGTCTCTAGGTTATGAGTGGAATGAGGAAAAGAAAAAAGCTCTGTTCCTCAATTTCTTTAAAAAAGAATTGTTCCAAACAAAATCCCAAAAGTTTTTTGATGTAAAAATAAATTTAATAAAAATGTCAAATATTTTTCAATCCCTGTAAACTACGCACCTAATTCTTTCTTCGATGAGATATTCCATAGGCAACCCTAATCGGGTGAGATGATCCTTATTCAAAATATAAGGTTGTGCACCAACAACTTCTATATTCTAGGAACCTGGTTCCTATAGCTGTGTTAGAATAAAAAGTAAATAACACCTAATTTACCGTGAAAAAAAATCTTGCTCAAGGAAGTAAATTTTTTTTACAACTTACGATGTGTACGATTTTCAAACAAATTCAGCAATTTCAATGAGTGGTTTCAGATTACAACTCTATAATCTAAGGGACTAACTCTAGTACCTCAACTCAACAATTAACTCTAACTGTTTTATGTGCTCTCAAGAAGATAAACTCTCTTTCTATACTATTCTAAAAACCTCACCAAGTTTGAACAATAATAAGAATAGTTACAATTCTATACCATCCTATTACAAACTCGAAACTAATAGTAAATTAAAGGCTTAAGTCATCCACGACCCCTTAAAGTTGTCTGTATATTTCATTTAGACACCTTAACTAGGACTATTACTTATTGAACACTTAAATTGTTCAAAAAATGTACCTATTAAACACAAAATGATGATATGGCAAAAGAAGTTTTTTTCACTTCCAAGCGTGTGAAAATATTTGAAATACTATTTTATTTTTTCCAATAAAACTTGCATTTTTTCTTCTTTAATTGACACTTGGGATTTAAATAAATTAAAATAATTTTTTAATATTTTAAAAAATAATCATTCCTAATCCAAAAAAGAAAGAGCACCCCTACCCCCCCCCCCCCCAAGTCATCTTCCCCAAATTTAAATTTTCAAAGACAACTAAAGAATCTCTATTTTTTATTTATTTTCAATATTCATAAAGAAAAAGTGAATCAAGTAACTAAATTTGCAAGAAAAATAACGAAAGCGGATTTTTGAACATTGGGATGAAAAAAGTAAGTCGACGTTCCATCTCCATTTTCGGTCATCTTCGAATAAATATCACCATTCAAATTAAATTTTAAACCCACTAAACTAATTGAAAACAATATCATATAATTTGATAAAATTAATTTAGGTCCTCTTGGTTTTTCCTTACAATCGATTCCAAGATGATTAACCATTGGCAAACTTCCTTTCTTATTCATTACTCTTGTACCGACTCTTGGAGTATCTTTCTCTATCATGTATTAAGAATGAAAAGTAATTTTCGATAAAATTAATTTGGGTCCTCTCGATTTTTCTTTGCAATCAATTTTCGAATGAGTAACCATTGACAAACTTCTTCATTGTATCAGTGTCTTTGAATATCTTTCTCTCTTACGTATTAGGAATAAAAAATATGTCTTTAGAAAACTGAATCTACAAGTAATTTGCAGTGGAGTTGGTTTTCATGGTTTGAGGAAAAAAAATTGCTGAGAAGAAGATGAAGAAGAAAGGGGGTTGGGTAGCGTGGGGTTGAGTAAAATGTGTTGTCATTTCATTTATTTTTAAATTAAAAAATAGATTTAAAATTTATTTGAAATAGTTTTCATTCTTTTTAACATAAAAAAATAATTCAATAGTTGTTGGGGTCGAGTGACACATGTCATCTTTTAATTAGACATTTTTGCCACATCATAGCCAGTGTATCACACACACTTATACTTTTTTTTTTACTGATTATCGAAAAAGGTCTAATAGGAACAAGTTTTGGATAGATAAAAATGTTCAATAGTACTAGTCCTAGTTGAGATGTCTTAGTGAATTATGCGAACAACTTTAAGGGGCCGCATATGATTTAAGCATAAGTTAAACCTAACCATAAATCAACATGTAGGTAGTCCTACTCGGATTCAGTGATGTTTTTTCTTTTAAAAAGAAAATTTTATTTTTTGTATTATTCTTTTTCTTAATAAAGTTTATATAGAATTTTTCAAACTACGCAATTTTTTTTTTTTATGTTTAATTAACATGGTAAGTTGGTAGTTTATCTTGGGATAAACATCTATGTATATTCCTTATTGAACAATTAAAAAAAGATAGAAATTTATTCCTTAGAAAAAAATATATTTTTTACATCATAAGTTACATTTTACAAATGAACTTACTAAGATATATTATATCACATAATGTCACACAATATCTTCTTTTTTTTAAATATCTAAAAATAAAATTCTAATTAGGAAAAATATTTAATATGTGATGGTGATCTAGGTAACCCAATTAATATTATGAGATCTGTTCAAACCCTTTTGAAATTAAGTAATTTTTTTTCCTTTTTTGTTATTTGAGCTCATTACCATAAAACAATCTGATGATTTTATCACTATAAATACACCCTTGATATTGAGAATCAACATCATTTTTTTTAATCTCAAATTAAAGTTTAGTCATGGTTGGAGCGAATACTCCACCCAATACTGAAGTTCCAAACCTTTGAAGAAAGCTTCAAGCAATGAGAATAGAAGATCCAATTGAAGAACTCAACCTTCTTCCACTTCAAGAATGGAAGGAAACCTTGGAAACCAAGATAAATGAAGCATCGTGTAGCATTCCCCAATCGTATCCTTGGAGGTATCCTGTCGTCTCTTTGGAACAAAGAAATCTTTTCGCCTGATGTCGATGCTGGGCCATCTAGATCTTAACGTGATCTAGCTAACCCATCTGCCTAGTTCCAAAAGGAGACAGGGAACATCCAAGGCAACCACTGGGGAATGGGCACAAAGCTCCCTTTGTGAGCAACATGCTTCCAACTTTCTTTATCTTTGTTTTTTGAGTTTTCTTTAATTCTCGAAGTTCAAGAATGTTGAGTTTTTCAATGAGATCTTCCATTAAAATTGCTTGAAACATTCTTCAATGGTTAGAAACTTAAGGATCTCTCACCTCTCACCTCATAAACCCCAGTTACATATGGTTTTTAGTGTTTAAGGAAATGGTCCTACATCATTCCAAGGATTTAAGATATTTATATCAATTTGTATTATTATTTTTTTGGTATGATCAGTTTGTTTTTATTGATATCAACATTTATAATACTTAACAATCTTTATCTTTGCCATTTGTCAATTTATTAGTATTTCTATTGTATGCATTTTGTAGCTTTCAAAATTTTCCATGCAACATCATATGTAAAGACAAGTTTTGACGCTGGTAGATATCTATGATGTGACTCATTTTTCAACAGGACTGTTTCTGGCTATAATATTAATTAGTGAATTTATCCGTTCTTTGCACGACCGTCAAAAATATATGTAAATTTGTAAACTTTTTTTCTGTCTAGTCTCTAGGTTATGAGTGGAATGAGGAGAAGAAAAAAGTTTTGTTCTTCACTTTTTTAAAAAGAATTGTTCCAAACAAAATCCCAAAAGTTTTTTGATGTAAAAATAAATTTAAGAAAAATGTCAAATATTTTTCAATCCATGTGAACTACGCACATCCGATTCTTCCTTCGATGAGATACATTACATAGACAACCCTAATCGGATTAGGTGATCCTCATTCAAAACATAAGATTGTGCACCAACAACTTCTATATTCTAGGAACCTGGTTCCTAGAGTTGTATTAGAACAAAAAGTAAATAGCACCTGATTTACTGTGAAAAACATCTTCCTCAAGGAAGTAAAAAAAATTACGACCTACGATATGCAGGATTTTCAAACTATTTCATCAACTTCAATGAGCGGTTTCAGATTATAACTCTCTAATCTAAGGGACCAACTTTAGTAACTCAACTCAACAGCCTCTAACTGTTCTATGTGCTCTCAAGAAGAAAACTCTCTTCCTATACAATTCTAAAAACCTCTCTAAGTTTGAATAATAATGAGAATTGTTACAATTCTATACCATCCTATTACAGACTCGAAACTAATAATAAATTATACACTTGATCAAGGAAGTAGTTAAGTTTTTCTTCACCTACGTTAGTGCTATTGTCTATTGTTTGAGAAACAAAGTCTTTTCTGTGCTATTGTCTAAGTCTATTAATTTACCACAAATAGAATGTGTCACATATACCAGTTCTTTAGTGAACCTTATTCTCAAATAAACAATTGTCATTATTAAATTAACATTTTAGTCAATAGTCAACATACTTTATAAATCCACATGTAGGCAGTCCTATTCGAATTCAGTGATATTTTTTCTTTTAAAAAGAAAATTTTATTTTATGTGTTATTCTTTTTCTTAATAAAGTTTATTTAGGATTTTTCAAACTATGCAATTTTTTATTTATGTTTAACATGGTAAGTAGGTAGTTTTTTTTGGGATAAACATATATGTATATTCCATATTGAACAATAAAAAAAAAGATAGAAATTTTATTCCTTAGAAAAAAAAATATTTTTTACATCATAAGTTACTATCATATTCTATTAAATAATGACACACAGTTTCTTTTTTAAAAAATATTAAAAAATAAAATTCTAATTAGGAAAAATGTTGAATATGTTATGCTGATCTAGGTAACCCAATTAATATTATGAGACCTGTTCAAACCCTTTTGAAAGTAAGTAAAATTTTTTTCCTTTTTTGTTATTTGAGTTCATTACCATAAATCAAATCTTATTATTTTATCCCTATAAATACACCCTTGATATTGAGATTCAATATCACATTTTTTTTTTAATCTCAAATTAAAGTTTAGCCATGATTGGAGTGAATACTGTAGCCAATACTGGAGTTCCAAACCTTTGAAGAAAGCTTCAAGCAATGAGAATAGAAGATCCAATTGAAGAACTCAACCTTCTTCCACTTCAAGAATGGAAGGAAACTTGTAAACCAAGATAAAGGAAGCATCGTGTTGCATTCCCCAATTGCATCCTTGGAGGTGTCCAGCCTTCTCTTTGGAACAAGGAAATCTTTTCGCCTGGTGTTGAAGCGGGCCATCTAGATCTTAACGTGATCTAGCTAACCGATCATCAGAATCAGTCAAAGGATTTCTCCTAGTTTCAAAAAGAGACAGGGAACATCCAAGGGAACCTTTGGGGAATGGGCACTGTTGAATTACAGATGGCAGAATTGGTGCATTACTATTGGTCAGTTTAAAAGTTTGTTAGAGTTTGTTAGGAAGTGACAGCTCAGCTAGAATGTTCACGTGGTTAGCACTCCTATTAGTTACAATGACTATAATCCTCTATATATATGAGGCAGCTGTGTAAATGTAAGGCAAGAAAAAGATGTAAGATTCATTTCAGTTTTAAGATCTAAAATGCAATACAAGATGCTTCAATAGAATGTAGTTTTCACTTTCTTCTTCCTGTAGATTTCACAAATTCTTTATGGTATCAAAGCCCTGATCGAAGGGATACTTAGAGCTGTGAATTGTCGATTAGTGCAGCTACAACAATGGTGGAACCACAGAGTTCAGATACATAGGATAATCCACAGACAAACCATAATCATCCACTTCATCTTCAAACCTCAGATACTCCTGGTGTTGCCTTGATTCCTATGAAGCTCACAGGACCAGAAAACTATGGAGTTTGGACCAGATCCATGCGATTGGCACTTCTAGTCAAAAACAAACTGGGATTTGTTGATGGCACATGTTCTAAAAGCTCATACAAAGGAGATCTGGCAATTCGATGGGAGAGGTGTGATGCAGTTGTATTATCGTGGATTAGTGCAGCTGTAGCACCAGAACTGATGACGAGCATTGTATATGCTTCTAGTTCGAAAGAAAATATGGAGTGATTTCAAGGAGAGATTTGATAAATCGAATTTGACTAGAATTTTTCATTTGTGGAACGAGATCAGTGTATTGACTCAAGGAACAGAGACTGTGACCTCTTATTATCTAGGATGAGAGATTTATAGGATGAGATGGATGTAAATGGTACTTCTCCATCGTGTGATTGTGAAGAGTCAAGCTCACATGTTGAACATGTTAAACAACAAAGACTGTTGCAGTTTTTGGTAGGGCTAAAATGAAAGCTATGCACAGGTGAGGAGTTCTATCTTACTCAGCTCTTCTATTCCTAGTGTAAACCAAGCCTATGCAATGGCAATTCAGGAAGAGAGTCAAAGGAAGCTAGGACAGTCCGAAGGAGGAAAGGAACCATTCACAATGATGGCAGGAAAGGTAATCAGTCATACAATTTCAACAATCAGAATCAGATTAACAACAACAACTTTCAAGCTAAGAAAACACAGGGTCAGACTTCACAAGGCAAAAGATTGGGATTGGTATGTGATCATTGTGGGTATAAAGGTCACACTAAAGACAATTGCTACAGAATTGTGGGATTTCCTGCTGATTTTAAGAGTAAAAGGAAGGTGTCAGTGAATGAGGCCTATGCAAACACTTCTACTTCTCTGGAATCAAATAAGGGTGAAGCTGAATCACCTAGATCGGAATCATTATCTCAGATCTATTTCCAGGAGGTTATTTCACAAAGGAACAATATGAGCAAGTTGTCAAAATGATGGAGTCTCCTTCGCCATCAGGAACCTGTAGGGCCAATGCAGCAGCAGGTATGAATCCTTTGCCTGTAAGTGCTAATGGTCATACAGTAAAGTGGATTATTGATTCCGGAGCCACACATCATATTACATACTGTGAGAATCTGCTAAGTGATTGTAGAAAATTATTAGAGTCCAGTAGTAATAAGGTGCAGGTACCAACAAGAAGTAAAATTCATGTAGAACATGTTGGCAATGCTGTGATTTTAGAGAATTGCAGGTGGAAAAATGTTTTGCATGTCCCAGACTTCAGGTTCAACTTATTGTCAGTCTCCAAGCTGACTAAAGACCTGAAATGCATGGTGTCATTTTATCCTGATTTATGTGTAATGCAGGCTCTTTCTACTGGAGAGGTGATTGGGATTGGTAAAGAGGAGGAAGGCTTATACATCCTAAGGCATGATGCCATACCTACTGTTGGAGCAGTGCTAAAAAACAACTGCATAGAAGACCATAGACTTTGGCACCTTAGATTGGGGCATCATTCCTTGAAAGTAATGCAGCACCTTCTTATGTTGCAGAATAAAGTTGATGAGGCGGTGCAAGAAGAGTGCATGGTTTTCCCTTTGGCAAAACAATGTAGGCTTAAATTTCCTTCTAGTGTTACTCAGACTTCAAAAATGTTTGAACTAGTGCATTTAGATGTTTGGGGACCTCATAGGGATCCTACTTATGATAGAAAATACTATTTTCTGACTGTTGTTGATGATTTTAGTAGATTTACATGGATCTCTTTACTGCACACTAAGAAGGATGTAGTAGTTGTATTGAGAAGCTTTATATCCATGATTTGTAATCAGTTTGATTGTGTAATAAAGGTTTTGAGATCTGACAATGGGACTGAATTCTTTAACAATCAAGTCAATGATTTGCTATCTTCCTTAGGCATCCTACATCAAAGTAGTTGTCCTTACACCCCACAACAAAATGGCATTGTGGAAAGAAAACATAGACACATTTTGGACATAGGAAGAGCCTTAAAGATACAATCTCATGTTCCTAGTAGATTTTGGGGTGAGTGCATCCAAACTGCAGTATACCTAATTAACAGATTGCCTACAGCTGTACTTGAGGGTCATTCTCCTTATGAAAGACTATTTGGAAAACCTCCTACATTGGATCACATCAGAGTATTTGGGTGTTTATGTTTTGCTGCTGCATTGCCTAGGGGTGGAAAGTTTGAAGCTAGAGCAAAGAGAGCTGTTCTGTTGGGTTTTTCTTCTACACAAAAAGGTTATAAGCTATATGATCTTGATGCAAATGTTGTGTTTATCAGCAGGGATGTTGTTTTCAGAGAAGAAGTATTCCCCTTTAAGGTTATGTAGCCTCCTGATGAAGGTCAATATCCTTTGTTTTCCCCATTTCTAAATAATAGAGATGATGCCCCTGATGATCTAGATCAAGTCATCACACCAGATTCTTCATCACAACCTGCAGACACAAGAATTGAAGTGCCCAGCAGTCCATGTGTTGAGTCCACTATGCCTGTTAATGATAACTTAGAAGACATCCAAGATGAGCCTCATGCGCCTGATACTGTAGAATCAGTACAAACAGACACCATTGGTTCAAGAAAGACTACCAGGACTTGCAAGCCTCCTGTGTGGATCAAAGACTATGTAGTTCCCACAAAGTCCAGCCCTCACTCCATCACTAATCATGTTTGTTATGATAATGTATCCACATGTTATCAATCTTACTTACATGCTTTTTGAGCAATTGTGGAGCCTCAATCTTTTAAATAAGCATCTCAAGACAAGTTGTGGATTGATGCCATGCAGCAAGAAATCCAGGCTTTGGAGGATAACAATACTTGGACAATTGTTGACTTACCACCTGGTGGGAGAGCAATTGGTTCAAAATGGGTATACAAGATCAAGTACAAGTCCAATGGCGATGTGGATAGATATAAGGCAAGGCTAGTTGCAAAAGGGTACACTCAAAGGGAAGGTCTTGATTATCAAGACACTTTCTCACCAGTTGCTAAAATGGTTACCATTAGGACTGTTCTTAGCCTAGCAGCTTCTCATGGTTGGGATTTGTCTCAAATGGATGTAAATAATCTTTCTTGCAAGGTGATTTACTTGAAGACATCTATATGGAACTTTCTTTTGGCTTCCAATCACAAGGGGGATCTAAAGTGTGCAAGATGAGGAAGTCACTATATGGTCTTAAACAAGCATCTAGACAATGAAACATCAAGTTAACTGAGGCGTTATTGTTGGCAGGATACTCACAGAGTGCTCATGATCACTCTTTGTTCATTAGAAAGGAAGGAACTGACATGGCAGTGATTCTAGTGTATGTTGATGATCTCTTAATAACTGGGAATAGTTCCAAGATGATTCAAGAAGCAAAAGACACATTACATCAAAATTTCAAAATGAAGGACTTGGGAAGTCTCAGATATTTTTTGGGGATTGAAGTTTTGAAGTCAAAAGAAGGATTATTGTTGAATCAAAGGAAGTATGCTTTACAACTTATTTCAGAAACTGGACTGAGTGGAGCAAAGACTGTAAACACTCCTTTGGAATTTAATCACAAATTGACTAGTGTAGAATTTGATCAACACATTGGTGGTTCTGATGATTCAGAGGTAGAGGATGTTACAGCATACCAAAGACTGATTGGTAAACTGTTGTACTTAACAATCACCAGACCTAATATTTGCTTTAGTGTACAGGTTCTGAGCCAGTTCATGCAACACCCTAAGGTTTCTCACTGGGAGGCTGCACTAAGGGTTGTGAGATATGTCAAAAGATCTCCAGGACTTGGGATAATGCTCAAAAGAGGGACTGGTGTTACAAAACTCACTGGATACTGTGATTCTGACTGGGCTTCATGCCCCAACACACGAAGATCTGTCACAGGTTACATGGTAAAACTTGGAGATTCTCTTATTTCATGAAAGTCGAAGAAGCAGCAAACAGTAAGCAGGAGCTCAGCTGAAGCAGAGTATAGGAGTTTGGCAGCTCTTGTTGCAGAACTGATCTGGTTAGCAGGATTACTAGATGAGTTACAATTCCCAGTTGACATCCCAATCTCAGTGTTTACGGATAGCAAATCAGCTATACAAATAGCTGAAAATCCAGTGTTTCATGAACGTACAAAACACATAGACATTGATTGTCATTTCATTCGGGAGAAAGTGAAATCAGGCTTCATAGATCTTGAACATTTGTGCACTACTATGCAACCAGCAGACATTCTCACAAAAGGGTTAGGTGCTGCTCAACATCATCTCCTTATGACCAAACTTGGTGTGTTAGATATCTTCCACCCTTCAGTTTGAGGGGGTGTGTTGAATTACAGATGGCAGAATTGGTGCATTACTATTGGTCAGTTTAAAAGTTTGTTAGAGTTTGTTAGGAAGTGACAGCTCAGCTAGAATGTTCACGTGGTTAGCACTCCTATTAGTTACAATGACTATAATCCTCTATATATATGAGGCAGCTGTGTAAATGTAAGGCAAGAAAAAGATGTAAGATTCATTTCAGTTTTAAGATCTAAAATGCAATACAAGATGCTTCAATAGAATGCAGTTTTCACTTTCTTCTTCCTGTAGATTTCACAAATTCTTTAGGCACGAAGCTCCCTTTGTGAGCAACATGCTTCTAACTTTCTTTATCTTTGTTTTTTGAGTTTCCTTTAATTCTCGAAGTTCAAGAATGTTGAGTTTTTCAATGAGATCTTCCATTAACATTGCTTGAAATTAAACATTCTTCAATGGTTAGAAACTTAAGGATCTTTCACCTCTCACCTCATAAACCCTCCCCCCCCCCTTCCCCCATACACACACATCCTATAAAGCACCTTTTGGTTATTATTGTATAAGTGATGTTTCTTTTACGAGAAATAGTATAATAACTCTTGAATAGTATAATCGATAACAAGTGCATTCTTCTTTCACACAATTAAAGTTTTAAATATATATAATCAAAAAATAATTATTTAGAGCTTCACTCAAATAAAAAAACAACATATTTCTAGATTATTTTATTTTGGAATATATATGACAAGAGCGGTTATTTACCTCGATTCTTAAGATTGATTTAGTGTAAGCACATGATATATGAATGTGAGTTTTTCGTCCACAAACTATTAGGACTTACAATTAAATTTCAGCATTTTTTGAAGGGGCGGATATAAAATTTATTATATGGGTTTGATAGTAATTCAATAACTTCAACCAAGATTCCGGATATGCTAAGCGACGATCCCAATATCATAAATGCATTGAGGTTCAGAAAATGGGTTAGAGGCTCGGTGGCAAGTGACAATCCCCAATAATATACAAACTTCAAATGTTGAATTCGCTCCTGAATTTTTATAGTGAATTAATCTTTTCTAGTGAGACTGAAATAATCAAGACGGTAAAGCCGATAGTTCGAAGTGACATATTTTTTAGTGTTTAAGGAAATGGTCCTAAATCATTCCAAGGATTTAAGTAAGATATTTACATCAATTTGTATCTTTTTTTTTTGTTGGTATAATCAGTTTGTTTCATTGATATCAACATTTATAATACTTAACAATCTTTATATTTGTCATTTGTGAATTAATTAGTATTTCTATCGTATGCATTTTGTAGCTTTCAAATTTTTTCATGCAACATCACATGTAAAGACAAGTTTTCACTCTGGTAGATATTTATGATGTGACTCATTTTTTAACAAGACTATTTCTGGCTATAATATTAATTAGTGAATTTGTCCGTTCTTTGCACCCATGAAAAATATATGTAAATTTGTAGGCTTTTTTTTCTCAAGGTTATGAGTGGAATGAGGTAAACAAAAAAAGTTCTGTTCTTTAATTATTTAGAGAAGAACTGTTCCAAACAAAATCCCAAAAGTTCTTTGATGTAAAAATAAATTTAAGGAAAATGTCAAATTTTTTTCAAACCCCGTGAACTATGCACACCTTATTCTTCCTTCGATGAAATACATAGGCAACTCTAATCGGGTTAGGTGATCCTTATTCAAAACATAAGGTTGTGCACCAATAACTTCTATATTCTAGGAACCTGGTTCCTATAGTTGTATTAGAACATAAAGTAAATAACATTTGATTTACCATGAAAAAACAATCTTGCTCATGGAAGTAAAAAAATAAAATACGATTTACGATGTGCATGATTTTCAAACAATTTCATTAACTTCAATGAGAGGTTTCAGATTACAACTCTATAATCTAAGAGACTAATTCTAATTAATTCTAATTGTTCTATCTGTTCTCAAGAAGATGAACTCTCTTCTTATACAATTCTCAATACCTCACCAAGTTTGATCAATAATAAGAATAGGTACAATTCTATACCATCCTATATTATAGACTCGAAACTAATAGTAAATTAAACATAACCATAAATCCACATGTAGGTAATCCTACTCGGATTCGGAGATTTTTTTACTTTACAAAAGAAAATTTATTTTATATTCAATTCTTTTTTTTAATAAAGTGTATTTAAGATTTTTCAAACTACGCAATTTTCTGATTTATGTTTGACATGGTAAGTAGGTAGACGGTAGTCTTTCTTGGGATAAAGATATATGTAAATTCCTTATTCAAAAATATTAAAAAAAGACAGAAATTTATTCCTTATTCAAAAAATATATTCTTACCTCATAAATTACTATCATTTTACAAATGAACTTACTAAGAGATATTCTATTAAATAATGACACACAATTATTATTTTTAAAAATAAATCCAATAGCAAAATTCTAATTAGGAAAAATATTAAATGTGATATGGCGAACTAGGTAACCCAATTAATATTATGAGATCTGTTCAAATCCTTTTAAAAAAGAAAGTAATTGATTTTTTATTTTTTTTCGTTATTTGAGTTCATTACCATAAAACAATGTAATGATTTTTTCACTATAAATAGACCTTTGATAGTAATTCAATAACTTCAACCAAGATTCCGGATATGCTAACAAGCGAAGAACCCAATATCATAAATGCATTGAGGTTCAGAAAATGGGTTAGAGGCTTGGTTGCAAATGACAAGCCACAAGAATATATAAACTTCAAATCTTGAATTCGCTTCTGAATTTTTATAGTGAATTAATTTTTTCTAGTGAGATTGAAATAATCAAGACGGTAAAGCCGATAGTTCAAAGTGGCATGTTTTTAGTGTTTAATGAAATGGTCCTACATCATTCCAAGGATTTTAGTAATATATTTCTATCAATTTGTATTTTTTTTGTTTGGTATAATCAGTTTGTTTCATTGATATCAACATTTATAATACCTAATAATCTTTATCTTTGTCATTTGCCAATTAATTAGTATTTCTATTGTATGCATTTTGTAGCTTTCAAATTTTTCCAAAAGTGGTTAACTCCAATTTAATATATATATATATATATATCGGTTTTTTCGATCTTTTGATTTTTATTTTTTAAAATTTGAAATCAAACCAAAAAACCAAACAAAGTAATTTATTAATCCAAAATCAATTCGAAAAACCAAAAAACCAATATTCCAAATAAAAATTTGATTTGAGTTGGTTTGATTATTCGGTTTAATCCGAATAGTGCACATCCCTAGCTCTAATACCAATTAAAATAATGATGATGTGCACCAACTACTGCTATTTTCTAGGAACCTGATTTCTAAAGTTGTATTAAATCACAAAAAGTAAATAATACCTGTTTTATCGTGAAAAACTTTCTTGATCAAGGGAGTGAAAATCATGATCTACGATGTGCAAAATTTTCAAACAACTTCACTAACTTCAATGAGTGGTTTGAGATTACAACTCTATGATCTAAGGGACTAATTCTAACCCCTCAACTCAACTCAACAGATCTGCTCCAAGAAACCGAACTCAGTTACAATCCTCACAAAGTTTGAATAGTTACAACTTACAACTCTATAAATCTCCTATTACAGACTCGAAACTAATTATAACAAGTTAAACACTGATTGAAGGAAGCCGCTACTTTGTTCTTCAACTTCGTTGTTGTTGTCCATTGCTTGAGAAAGGAAGCCTTTTCTTAGCGTGCAATCGACACTCGAATTGTCATGCAAATTTTCTTTTATATATGTAATATGTGTGTGAGTAGGTTGGAGTTGTCGCCCTTGATTTACTTGCTTTAGGATTTATAGTTATAACCAGTGACGTACGCAGGATTTTTTTAGTGTGTGCTTCCATTAATAAAATGGGTCGCATGTACCTGTTCTATAGGTGAACCTAGTTCTTAATTAAATACAGCTTGTCATTGTTAAATTAACATTTTAGTCACCAGTCAGCATACTCCATAAATCCACATGTACACAGTTCTACACATGTTCAATGATTCTTATTTTAAAAATAAAAAAATAAATATTTTATTTATTCTTTTGCGTAAAAATTTTCAAACTACACAATTTTCTGATATATGTTTAACATGGTACATAGATAATCTACCTCGAGTTTGGTGATCCTTATTTTTCAAAAAAAAATATTCCTTGTTCAAAAAAGGTTTTTTATTCCTTATTAAAAAAAAAAGTCTGTATTCCTGGTTAAAAAATAATAATAGAAGTTTTTATTTCCTTAGCTATTTTTTAAAAAAAAGTATGTTTTTACTTGCGTACTTTGCTAACTACACACATCTGATCATTCTTATCACCCCGATGAGTTACATGTCTCTCCTCAGATTCACAGATTCTTATTGAAAATTTAAAAATATATGTATATTCCTTATTCAAAAATAAATTTTTTATTACTTACTCAAAAAATTATATTTTTACCTCATAAATTACTTATCATTTTACAAATGAACTTGCTAAGATATTCCATCAAGGAAACACTTTTTTAAAAAAAATAATAATTCTAATTAAGAAAAATATTGAATGTGATCTATATAAATAAACAATGAAGGTAACCCAATTAATATTATGAGATCTGTTCAAATCCTTCTGAAAATGAAAGTAATTAATTTTTTTTTTTCCTTTTTTGACATTTGAGTTCATTACCATAAAACACTTTGTTGATTTTATCACTATAAATATATCTTTGATATTGAGATTCAACATTATATTTTCTTATCTCCAATTAGGGTTTAGCCATGGCTGGAGTGAATACTCCACCCAACACTGAAGTTCCTATCTTTGAAGAAAGCTTCAAGTAATGGTTAGAAACTTAAGTGCTGGATGAAAGAAATGAACTCATCAATTAGCATAAGAGGAAAAAAAAACTTTATGCTACTTCCTATTTCGGAAGGATTTGAACTTATAATATTAATTTAGTTCCCTTCTTTTATTTCTTTATATCGTTGATAATTTGTAAAGATCAATAATTACGTATTCAATAATTTTTATTTTTCAGAATTCAGAATCATGTTATTGAATTTTTGATAAGTTTTTTTTGTGTCATTCTTATATTTAATATCTCTTAGTAACTTCATATGTATATATATTGATAGTAGTTAATCAGATAAATATATTTTTATGATTGTATTTTGTTTATTTTATGAATTTTCTCTAGTTTGAATATGTATATATATTTTTGAAGCCATGCTTCGTAAAAGACCTTTAACTATAAATTTTAACAATTAATTGTGAAAATATTTATTGTTTTTTTTTCCTTAGATATTTGTGTATATTTGTAGGCCTAATGCGCTCCTTGCTTGCTTACTTAATGCTTTGTTATTTTGTCATCATATATATAATTGTTGGGATTGACCCCACTCTTTGTTGAGTTATATATTGCGAACGATCATTTATACATTAATTTGTAAGGTGTATAATTGAACGTTATTACGGTGCCTTACTTCTTTTGGGGCTAGGAATATTCTTTCGCCTGGTTCCGATGTTGGGCCCTCTCATTTCAATTTTATATTTTAGAAAATTTATTATGAACCAAAAAGATAATAACTTTTCATTATTCTCAAATACTTTTTGGGGAACACACAGGGCCACAGGTGTCATACTAGTATTATAGTTACACATTTGAAAATGAAAACTATTATAATATTTCATCAAGAAATGAAAAGATAATAACTTTTCATGATTTTTATTCACAAATATTCAAGAGTGTTGAGTTCTTCAATATTTGGATCTTCAATCCACAGTGTTTGAAGCATTCTATTAATGATTAGAAACTTAAGTGTTGGAGTGGAGGATTCACTCGATCCATGGCTAAACTTTTAATTTTAGAAAAATTAAGAAAATAAGAGTTTGGATCTTAATATCAAAGGTGTATTTATATTTATAGTGATAATAAATCGTCATATTGTTTGATGGAAATGAACTCTAATAACATAAGAGGAAAAAACTTTATGCTACTTCCTATTTCAGAAGGATTTTAACAAAACTCATAATATTAATTAAGTTTCCTTCTTTTGTTTCTTTATATCGTTGACAATCTGTAAAGATCAATAATTACACATTCAAATTTCAATATTCTTTTCTTTTATTAGAATCATGTTATTGAATTTTTGATAAGTTTTTTCTGTGTCATTCTTCTATTTAGTAACTTCATATGTAAATTGATAGTAGTTCATTAGAATAATATACTTTTACGATTGTATTTGATTATTTTCTGAATTTTTTTCTAGTTTTAATATGTATATATATTTTTGTAGTCATGCTTTATAAAAGACCTTCAAGTACAAATTTTAACAATGTGAAAATATTTATTGTTTAACTCATATTAACGTATTAAAAAATTAAGTACTTCAAATTGTAATCTTAAGGTAAAGAGTGGGGATAGAGCATTTATAAACTCGTAAAATCTAACTTTTTTTACTTAAGACAAGTAAAAAAATGTCATAGTATAAAATTCTCTGAAGTAACACAACTAAACATGTATAAACCCCATTGAAATGTTCTTGCACAGGACTTGATGCCATACATTATTTCTTAAATATATGTATATGTTTGTATGCCTAATGTGTTCCTTTCTCACTCACTTAATGCTTTGTTATTTTGTGATCATATATATAAATTATCTTCTATTATAAGTTAGATAATAAATATTTTCATATTATTAAAATTTATAGTGGAAGGTCTTTTACTAAGCATGACTACAAAAGAAATATACATATTCAAACAAAATTGAGAAAATCTAGAAAATAAACAAATACATTCGAAAAATTAAATATTTTCACCTCGTAGATTACCATCATTTTAAATATGAATTTACTATTCCATAATAAAGGACACAAAATGTTTTTTCCAAAAATCCAATTTTATAATTCTAATGAGGAAAAATAATGAACGTGTAATTATGATACTTAGCTTATAGGTTGACAATGATACAAAGAAATAAAGTTGGTTACTCCTCAACTTAACTAACTGTGTAAAAGTTATTTCAATATCTACAAATGCCAAAGCACCTTTTTGCACCCATGCTATTCAATACATAAACAGAAATCCAAAATTTAATATACTATCGCTGCTTAAAATAGATCCTTGTGCCTAGTAATTACAAAATGAAAAGATTTTTAAGAGAAAGTTATAACGATGGTTTTTTATAATAAAATAACGAGAAAAATGAGGGGAAAAAACAAAGGAAAATAAAGATAAATAGCATTTGTGGCCAAGTATAGTGCGCACATCACCTCTTCTATGACTAGCTCTATAATTGGACGTCGATAATATTGATGTTACACATTCCAAACACAACATATGCATACAAATGTGGACAAAACACACATATTTTTATAATTAAAAGCATATAAGTAACATGGAATATAAAACTCTTTTGCATTAATTGTAGGAAATTATAATATATTTTAGATGCAAGGTGAAAGCGACATTTGGAATTATGGGGACAATATGCATAGAAACTTTCAATATATAAAAGCTGGCTCAAACATGACTTTGAAATATATGTCTAGTCCTCATATTATATAAATAAAAAATACAAAAGAGACTTCCAAGACCCAAACCCCCAAAATTCTAATATGAAGACAGAAGAATTAGAGAAAAAAGGTGAAGATTATACACAAGATGGGACTGTGGACCTCAAAGGTAGACCTGTGCTCAGATCCAATACTGGAAGATGGAGAGCTTGTTATTTCATTGTTGGTATGTTAATTTTATTAATTCACACTATATACACATGCAAAATTAAGTTTCAAAATATGTATTATGCTCCTGACTCACGTGAATACTTTAAATTTTGAATTCACTTTTAAACTGGTATTTTATGGCAAATCGATCTTACTAGTTACCCTTAAATCAAGTAATTAGATGACTCATTATTGGGAAACGTCCATAAAACAACATCAAGATTTCCCTTGATCGATCCGTTTCATATATATATATTTCCATGTTGTTGTTTTTTGTCTGAAAAAGAAAATTAATATTCAAAAAGTTATTCTTACTTAAAATCGGTTGTCGATTCATTATTAAATAAATGAATAAAAATCTTATGAATAATAGATTAATATGTGTTAATTTTTCCTCTTAAAAAATTGATATTTATATAAAGGTACTATTTTTAAAAATAAATTTATATTTTCTTATTATCTTTAAGTTTTTTCCAAATAGAAAAAATCAAGAAAACATTATTTTTACCTTTTATATTCTATCCACTAACACTCATATTATTTTAATTATTATCATTACTTTTTGTGTACTGTTGCTCTTTAAATATCTGATAAGTTAGAGTAATGTTTTGTTAAAATTATGTTGAACTCCCCTCAATATGTACAGGGTATGAGGTATTTGAGAGGATGGCATTCTATGGAATATCAACAAATTTGGTGATTTATCTAAGCAACAAGTTTCATGAAGGGACAGTAAAATCCTCAAACAATGTTACTAATTGGGTTGGTACTGTTTGGTTGACTCCCCTTATTGGTGCTTACATTGCTGATGCTCATCTTGGTCGTTATTGGACTTTTCTAATCTCTTCTGCTGTTTACCTTGTGGTAATTAACGCTAAACTTGTTTCATTTCTATCCATTTAGGGTTGGTTTAATAGCTGGTTAGAGTTTGCAGATATAATTAGTAATTAATGTTTGTTTCAAGGTCCACTGAGAAAAAAATTTCTTATAAAAGACACCACTCTACGAGGGCAGATGCAAATAAAAAGTCAATAGCTTAATGTAAGTTTCTAAAGTTCTACCGCATAAGCTTTAGATCTATCAATGAATAATAAGCATTTCATAAGAAAACAATACCTGGAGTTTCAATCTCCAAGAAAGGAATAGGTTCAATTTTTCACATTCAATTCAATCTTTTTCTTCCGATTCTAAGAAAGAAAAATTCCGAAAAATATGTCAAGCAAATGACAAACTCCATTATACAGATGATAGGACAGGGCTAATAAAGCAATAATCTCGGCAGAGATTATGAGTTATAAGTGAATTTATGTATTATTTTATACATGTATTAGTTATGTAGAGATAATTAGTTATCCATCTATTAGTAATTATTTCACCTTCTATCCTGCATAAAATAATATTCCCTCCGTCCCATTTTATGTGGCACTTTTCGGATTTCGAGATTCAAACAAATCTATCTTTGACCGTAAATTGTTCATAGATCTTTTAAGCATTTTGAATTATCAATTATTGTGACTTATAGTACTTTTTACGTAGTTTACAAGTATATAAATTTCATTTCAAAAAATTGAAGATTCGATGCGCAAATTCCCAGTCAAACTTAAATTGTTTGACTCTCGAAAAATGAAAAGTGCCACATAAATTGGGACAGAGGGAGTATATAGCTTTCCTCATAACTTATACATGTATCAGTTTTATATGCAGATTTGTAAATTGTCAATAAAACGACGTATTTTTATATATGAATAACTTATTTCTTATCTACCTACCAAATGTCGTATAAGTTATACGAAAAATAATGCATGGATAATTTGTTTATTAACCAACTACCAAACGATCCCTTAATTTAATCTATTACATACATAAATTTTTATAACTGAATTATGCATCACCACTAAAACTCTCACATTTTTCAGTAGCGATAATATTTGTGGCAACCATAATGAGTCGCCACAGAAACCTTACATTTTGTGGCAACCTTGTGTGTCGCTACAAAAAGTCTTATATTTCTGGTAGTGACTAACCCTGTGCCTTGTTTTTTGACACACAATAACTACAACAGGGAATGTGTTTGGTGACATTGTCTGTTACATTGAAATCCTTGAGACCTCCAAGTTGTGGCAAAGGAATCAAAGACATAGACTGTCCTAAAAGGGCTTCATCTTTCCAGATTGGCATATTCTATTGTGCTTTATACATAATTGCTATTGGAACTGGTGGAACAAAGCCTAACATCTCAACAATGGGTGCAGATCAATTTGATGATTTTGAGCCTAAAGAGAAATTTCAAAAGCTTTCCTTTTTCAATTGGTGGATGTTTAGCATTTTTCTTGGAACTCTATTCTCCAACACTTTCCTTGTTTACTTACAAGACAATGTTGGGCCGGGTGTCGGTTATAGCCTTCCAACGGCTGGACTTGCTGTGTCTATCATGGTGTTCTTGTTAGGGACGCGTTACTATAGGCACAAAACTCCGTCAGGGAGTCCATTCACTAGGATTGCTCAAGTTGTTGTTGCTGCTGCTAGGAAGTGGAAGGTGGTTGTCCCTAATGACCCAAAGGAACTTCATGAGATGAGCTATGAAGAGTATGCTAGCTCTCCAGGCATAGTCAGAATTGATCATACCACTTCTCTAAGGTGACAGTATTCTGATATTTAATTTATACACATTGAAAAGATAAAAGAAATTAGTATATAGGCATTAAAACATAAACGTGCCCCTTTAATTTGGTCTCATCTGACATCTATGCCCTTCAACTTTAAGTGTGCACAACTAGGCACTTAAATTGTATTGAGTTGAGCAAATAGACATGACATGCATCCTAAGTGGCAATTCACATCATACGTGGCTTCCTACATGACGTCCTACGTGTATTGTGCCACATAGGACGCATGTGCGTACTTATTCAATTTTGTACAAGTTTAAGTGTCTATTTATGCACACCTAAAAGTTAAAAGGCATATATAGATATTAGATAAAGCCAAGTTAAAGGGCGTATTTATGTATTATGCCAACTCTCTATATATATACACAAATCAGGGCGTGAAAATATATAGTCACTTGCAAGAATGTAGGGCAAGGTTTCATACAAAAACCCCATGTGGTCTAGCCTTTCCCTAGTCCCCATGCATAATGATGACCCAGAGACCGGGTTGACCTTGAGTGGTGATCTGATAGTGAAATTCTTTTACGATATATATTGGTGTATAATTTCAGCTAAACTTTAGATTATTCTTGTATACAGATTTCTTGACAAAGCAGCAGTGAAAACAGGACATAGTTCACCATGGACACTTCGTCCAATCACTCAAGTTGAAGAGGCTAAGCAAATGATAAAAATGCTACCAATACTTATAGCAACTTTCATTCCAAGCACAATGCTAGCACAAACACACACCCTCTTCATTAAGCAAGGTACAACTTTAAGGAGAGGAATTGGTCCCAATTTTGAAATTCCTCCCGCATCTCTTACTGCCTTCATAACAATCTCAATGTTAACCACAATTGTTGTCTATGATCGCTTCATTATACCTATTCTTCGTAAATACACAAAGAACCCCAGGGGGATCACATTGTTGCAAAGACTAGGGATTGGCCTTGTGTTGCATATCATAGTCATGATTACTGCTTCATTCGTCGAAAGAAAAAGGCTTAGTGTAGCAAGAGAACATGGAATTACTGAGAAAAAACAGATTGTTCCACTACCTATTTCTGTTCTGTTTCCGCAGTTTATATTGATGGGAGTTGCTGATAACTTTGTGGAAGTTGCGAAACTTGAGTTTTTCTATGACCAAGCGCCAAATAGCATGAAAAGTCTTGGGACTGCATATGCTACAACTAGCTTGGGTGTTGGTTATTTCCTCAGCAGTTTTTTACTATCAACTGTGGCAGATGTTACAAAGAAAAATGGACACAAAGGATGGATTTTGGACAACCTTAATGTCTCTCATTTGGACTATTACTATGCATTTTATGCTGTATTGAGCTTTATCAACTTACTCTTATTCATTGTTGTAGCAAAACTCTTCGTTTATAACACCGAGATCAACAAAGAGTTGCAGGAGGCAATGCAACCTTCACTTAGTAAGTCGATAATCGAAGAAGACAAGGAACTGCTTAAATAATCCTGTTTGTTATACCTTACTAGTGTAATGCAAAATTATGAAACTTTAGAATCAAGGTTGTTATCTCTCTATTTCATTATGGATTCCTTTTCACATTTGCACTGGTGGGATGGATTGACACCAGTACCTTAATTTTGATCGAACGGACAAACTTTTGTGAAGCCAGATCGTAGTAAAGACAATAGTTTTTGTTGTTGAAAATGATAGATTTCAAAAGAATAAGTAAAATAAGAATGAAAGACAGGCCTATATTGACCAAGGATGTACTTTTTTTACCAAGAAAGTTTCCCGCTCAACTGCTTGTATTTTAATCGGAAAGAAGTTGCATTCATGACTGAGACACATATGTATTGTTGGGGTATATATCACTTATAGTAAATTAAAGAGGAATTAGCTAGGCTGATTGTTTGTAAGGGTTAAAAAACAAAGAGAGATAAAACTTAAATGGATTGACTATTAAAAGTTGAGAAACATGAGAAAAAAAAAAGGAAGATCCTTATTAGACTAAAAATGAAACACCCAAAAGATTTTAAGCTAAGATCCGAACCATTCTTATATGTGTATAAGGTCGTACCGAGTGACTTAATTATGCATAGGTATTAAGGTCAATTCTTTAGTGTGAGAATAGATTTGGAGATGAATTAAGGTCATGAGAATCCACTAACACAAAGTTGAGTTAAAAGTTTCCTTATCGATTGAGTTCTGATATTAAATTATACTTGGATCAACTTCCAATGATCATATCTCTTAGAATATGAAAAGTTACGTGAATCTTAACCTATCAAATTAAAGGTCTATGAGTTTTCTTTTCAACACCACCAAATTTGTGTTAATTGGAGTTCAGAGTAAAAAGTTATGTCTGTTTCAGCCTTAACACTACAAGAAAACTGTGAATTACATGGGAATTTTCCTGGGGTAATATTAGTACGAAAATCCATAGGAAACTTATTTTCCTGCAAATTTTCATACTAATCCCCAGAAAAATCCCTATGTAATTCACATTTTTCTGGTAGTGAGAGTGTTTCACAGACCGTGCAACATTCCATGAAGGACATGCTGTGATCTTTTTCAGAAACTTTCTGCACGTGTTTCAAGGGTTATTTTGGTCATTTACCAAGTCACAAATATAATCTTTGTTTTACGTGATATTAAATGAAAATAAAAGAAGTATAACTTACCTAAATCCCATAGTGTAAAGATCTAAATTACATTCTATCCCTACTCCTTTTCAATTTACGAAAATCCCTTCAAAATCAGTGCTATCCAGATACATAGCAAATAAGTCGGATATATTAATTTCAATACATTAAAACAAATTCAGTTACACTTTTATAGAAAAGGGAATCAATTTTGAATGTGAGTTCCCTAAATCACACTAATCAATTTATTGTCAATCTTTCTCAAATGGTAACAAATTCAATTAATTCAAAATTCAAATTTTCTTCTCTCAATTATCTTCCAAATCCTCCTAGCTTCAAACAATTCAATCAGACGCAAATCCTTCCAGAATCAACAAATTCAAAATTCATTTTTTCCTCTCTATTCATCGTCTCATGTTCATCGAATAATCATTCAAATCAGATTCAAATTTGCCAAAAATTTTATAAGATACATGATGATTAGTTGTTGGAAAATAATTTCTTTTGTGAATCTCAAATACACCATTGCAGTAGATCGATGAGATGAGAAAAAACTTGAAAATCCGATATATAGTGGAAGGATATCACAGGAAAATGTTGATTTTGCTGCATGGCATACTCTTCATCTCACCTCGATCGTGGCACCACAGTAAGAGATGGTCAAAGAAGTTGTTGACCACTTCAATTTGTATTTCAAAATACATTAAAAAATTAGTTAATGTATCCCAAAATTGTTCTTCTCATTCTTTCTAAAAAAAAATCAATTTTTGAATCAAACTTGTCGATAAATTGTATTGATACAACATGAACATGTCCATCTTGTTGAGACATTCCGAAATCTGAGAAAGTGAGGTGGGTATGAATGATACAAAAGTGATGAAATTGTTGTTGGTCAAAAAATTGATTTGTGAATCTCAAATCAACCATTGCAGTTGAATTAAAGATCGATGAGTTAAGGAAAAATTTGGAGATTTGATACATCGTTGAGGTGAAGAAACAAGAGTTTGGATTTTCAATGTATCCGTTATAAATTGATATAACAAACAGAAAGGCTGAAGAGATGCATAACTTTGATGGATCAATCATACCTTTTATAATGTTGTTTAATCGTTTTCTGAATTTTGTTTCCGAGATGGATAGATTTATCAATACATTACTATTTATGTATCTCGTTTAAATTGAGAAGTGTTGTATTTCTACTAGATACATTAAATAAGTAATTGATGTCCATAAGATATAAGGTTTGAGATCGATACATTATTTTGTGGTAGTTGCTACATATCAGATACAATTAGTATAAATTTGAATTTACGTATCATGTCTAAAATATTGTATATTTGTTCATGCAATAATAGAATGTTGTGTATCCGATACATTATATCATGTATCAGTTATATGGTTTAGTAGATGTAATATTTGTGTTCCATAAAAATGTGTATCTAACACACAATTTGTGCAGTTGTGTTTGATAAAAAAAATTGTATTTGATATTAGCACTATTTAAAATACAGAATATTGTGTACATGATTCATTATGTTGTGTATCTAATACATGATATAATATATGTATTAATGCGCTTCATGTTTATTGTATCAAATACATGCTGTAAGAACTTCATATTTTGCCTCGAACTAAACAAACTTTTGATAATAACATTTGTTTATCGTTGTTTATGAATCTGATACATATTTGAGTGACACTTTAATGTATCATGTACTGTGTACTGTTACATATCCTTCTAAAATTTGAATAAGAGAGAAGATACATAGCAGCACCTAGATACATGATAAAATGATACATTTGGAAGAAGTTTTATATCAAGTATCAAAACTAATTAAGTTTATGTATTAAAATTAATATTTGAACGCGATACACTATGTATGATAAAATTGTAATGTATCATAGTGTTGAAACAAGACATTATACATTAATTTAAGAAACAAAACTAACTAGATACATTAAAAATCTAGTTAATGTATCTAATTAGTAATTTGAACACGATACATTGTACATAGTGAAATAGTTAATGTATAATAATGTTGAAACGAAGACATTATACATTAATTTAAGAAATCAAAACAACCTGATACATTAAAAATCTGAACGCATATATATCAGAAAAAAGATGAACAAGAAAAAATTGGAAAAAAATAATCAACAATCTAATCTATTTCGACTTCTCTTTCTCAACAATCACTTTAGAAGACAAATGTACATCCACTATTTTCTACATTTACTTTAGAAAAAAAAGGTACATCCTTCTTCTCATTCTCCTTCTCAACATTCACTCTTGTAATTTTTTTTTACTATTAACATATACGTCACTCATGAATCTCGATCCAAAGTCCTTACAAAAGCCACCAGTAGATCGACTTTTTTCGTCTTTTTGAGCGTTTTTTCCACAGTCTATTTAAAAGGCGAAGATGCATCCTTCTTCGACTAGTTGAGTAATACCAATACTAAAAGAATGATCTTGATCCATATGCATCAGGAAATAAAGAAGAAAAAATATAAAATTGAAGAAGACGACTGTGGAGGAGACACAATATATCAATTGAGTAGTTTGTACTTGATTGACCGGAGAGAGAATCCTTTTGAGAATAAAATTGATATGAAAATTCTAACGGATAAGATTGTAGAGAATCCTTTTGAAAATCAAATTGATATGAAAATTGTAACTGATAAGATTGCAGAGCAAATTATGAAGAGAATAAAGGAGTGAAAAAAAGGAAGGAAATCATGTGTTAAGGATGGGATACTTATGTATCCAGTTGACTTGAAAATTTGGGAAAAATAAGGAATTTTGGAAATATTTTGAAATGGTAGGAAATGATGGAAATTATGAAAAATAAAGATGTGTATATAGGTAATTTAATTTCCTATCACCATTTATTAGATAATATAATAGTCATCATAAAGAGATGACCTCTTATATCAGTCCATATGATATGAGTAATAGGTTGTATTTATTTAGGTGAGAATAATATATTTATTAACTCAAAGAGTTGTGCATTATTTTTATTGTAATAATAGAAATGGCCAAGCTTGACTATGTTCGCAATAGAAAATTAAGTATCCCCATAAATGTTATCATTAGACCACCCACACTCTGAATGGTGCGTGCAATAAGGATGATGGGAGTTTGAAGGGTTCCTGAGGTGGGAAACAAAGTACAATTAGCAATAGGGAGAGCAACCCTTGCAACACATGTATTTCCAAACAAAACACTTGTATTGGTGATCACTGAAACATTAATTAAGCCTCGATAATTTGTGACCACTTGAGCAAGGGTTGTGTTGCCACAAATAATCGAGACATTTTCTCCACTAATTCTGGGGCCTAGGACATTTCCCAGTGTGGAGCAAGACAAAGTTCCCACTATAGTTATTTTAGCTGGTAATACTTCGTCAACAATGGGTGGTGGTACAATAATTGGTATTTGGCCGGTACCAAGATTAATGGTTGGTACTTGACCAACAATGGGTGGTTCTACGGGACGAACAATGGGTGGTTCTACGGGACGAACAATGGGTGGTACGACGAACAATGGGTGGTACTATGGACGAACAATGGGTGGTACTATGGGACGAACAATGGGACTAAGAAGGGATCCGAATAATTGAGCATGGGCTACATGATTGGATTTGGTGGTGATGATGGAAAGCAGAATAATGAGAAAAACAACACATGATTTTGAAGACATATGGTGATGATTTTCAAGTACAAGATGATAATATATACTTTTTTCTATGTTCATACATGTTTTGAATATCCCTTTTTATAGTTAATTTACTCCACCCCTACCTTACCGGCCAACCCAACCTATATAAATGATAAAAAGATACTCCCTCCATCCCATTTTATGTGAAGTAGTTTGACTCGGCACATAGTTTAAGAAAGAAATGAAGACTTTTAAAATTTGTGGTCCAAAATGAATGATAGAAATTTGTGTGGTTGTAAATCATTTCATGAAGGATAAAATAGACATTTTATAGTTAAATTGTTACTTAATATAAAAACGTGTCATTCTTTTTGGGACTGACTAAAAAGAAAAGTAGGTCACATAAATTGGGACAGAGGGAGTATGATGATTGGAGAGTATATATATACGTAGATATGTGTGGGTAAATTTCATGGCTAAAATATTAAAATAACAACTTGCAATATTTCTCACATCCTGAGTTAGGTTGCAACTGATCAAGTTGAAAATTGGGACCATAGAAATTAATTGACTATATATATAGATTGGGACCATATTAAATAATTAACTTAACATAATTATTTTACTTCTTTCAAGTTCTCACCTATCCGACTTAACTTAGGACCATTAGAGATTAGCATATAAAATGAAAGGATGTGAGTCAACTGTCATTAACTTGTATTGCTAAAATACTAAAGTTGAAGTTTAAGTTACAGAGAGATTGGAGAAAATAAAACAAGACCTGTGTGAATAGCAAAGGCCTGAAAGTGTGCTATTTATAAGGCAATTACAAGTACAAAACTCTTTAAATTATATTTACAATACTATCCTTATCACCCTCCCTTATTCTGAAGTGGAGGAACGAACATGAAGATTGTGCCAAAACTCCTTGAATTTTGTAACAGAGACACCTTTCGTAAAAACATCTGCAAGTTGTTGTGAGGTAGGAACATGAGAAACCGTAAGGTCAACTTAGGCAATCTTTTTACGAATAAAATGATAGTGTCATGCCCCGAGCCTACACCTTGGGCGGGACTGACACTCGAGAAGTACCATTGCTGGCCCCAAGTGAACCCTTAGTCTGACTTACTTACTCAGCGGAAGACTTAACTCATACATAACTGTACTTTTAAAAGTAAATTGAAAGCTCAAAGATAACTGAGAATGAAAAGACTAAAGAACTAACATCTGACAGTCTATCTATGAAGCCTCTAAAACAGAGATGGACGTCGAGACAAGACTCACGACATCCTAATGAACTAAACTTGTTGAAAGTAATAAAAGGGATCCTCCGGAAGCACGGAGGCTCACCAACAACTCTGGAGCTCAACGAGAATCAACGGTGCGCTGGATGCTGATCCTGGTTACCTGTGTCTGCATCATAAAAAGATGCAAACCAAATAACATCAGTACATTGAATGTACAAGCATGCGAGGGGAATACTAAAACAAGACATAAGCTTGAAAAGAACTGAAAGAACAAATCTGGTCTCAACTGAGCTGAACTGAACTGAACTCATTTCAATATAAAGCAGTATAAATAAGTGCATTATAAAGAAAAGCTTTAAAAACATGGATATCAACTCTGTGTATTTAGAAATACAATAGTAACTCTATATGTATGCAAAAATACAAGTAACTCTGTGTATATAATAATACAAAGTACTTGGAGTATCTCTAACCGACAACCATCACTTAAGACCTATTGTGATGATACAACGTTTTGCCTCACGCTGCCAGGGCCATCCTATACCTTGCCAAGGGTATAGAACCTGACTACTAAGTGGATCCACTAGTCTATGCTAAAAAACACTAAGGAATCATCTAAAAAGTATGACCATTTTCTACCCATGATAGCTACATGGTTTATGGGGGCTGGGAGTTGTCTGAACTCTCCCCCATATCGGTGCTCAATACTACTCCCAAAATATAATACTAGCTCTTATGTTTAAAAACATACTTCTTTCATTGGTTTGAGATAATTGCTCAAAACTTAGCTCAAAGGCTCT
>NW_006239196.1:161268-172297 GCF_000226075.1 Solanum tuberosum | reverse complement strand
ACTCTATGAACTTCTCTTGACTTGACTCTTAACTTTCCTTGAATTGAATTATGGATTCAAGGTTCATGATCTCATGTTATTGATGATTTCATGTTGTTTAGACGTAACTTAGACTGTAGAAATCAATTAGGAAATATAGGTACGTTTCAGGGGAACTAAGTACCGGAAAGAAGTGGGAAAAAGTAGAAGACCTGGCGTCCCTAGCGCTCTGAGTGGCGCGGGGAGCCAGACCCAAAACTTCATAACTGAAGTTTGGGCTCACTAGATGGTGCGGCGCCCCAAGGTCCCAACTACAGAACATCTTCTGGGGCACTCTGAGTGGCACGACGCCCCAGCCCCAGCCCCTTCCCCCTCCCAGGTGTTTGACGATTTTTCTAGCTTGTTTTCAACCCTAAACCCTCTAAACTCAATTGGGTCTTTCCCTAAACACTTAGATTCGATTACATAATCAAAATATGCAAGAATCTACTCAAAATGGCACCTAATTTCATGAATCTAAATCAAGAACTCCTCAACAACTCCAACAATCAAGAACCCAATAGAAAACTTTAAACAAATCCATCAAGAACTCAATTTCTAAACATTCAAGAATCTAAATTCTCTTAAATAAATCATGATTGTCGCGTGGGTGAACTAACCCAATTCTATGTGATCTCACATACCTCGTAGGGATCACCCCTTGACGAAATCCACAAGCAAAACTTGATCAGGAACGATGAACTTTGTCTCTTTCTCCTCTTTCTCTTCTGGCGTTCTTTCTCTAAAACCCCTAGCGTGAATTCTTTGAGAGCGTAAGCTGACAAAATTCAGTTTAGAATTTAGACTCCTAAGTAATTACCAAAAACGAAATAATTTAATTGGGTAGTGAAAAGACCATAATACCCTTCTAAAATCCGGTTCTGACTTTCCTTATCTAGACAACCCAACTTCAAATGGGCATATCTCCCTCATACGAACTCGAAAATGATCAAACTCGATGGCGTTGGAAAGATAATTCAAAGATATTTCCTAAGGTATCTTGTAGCACATCCAAATCATCTTGATATAGGATTTATGGTCATTTGAAGTTGACCCAAAACTCATATTTGACTTAATTTTGTCAAATTTCCAGATTTTTCATTCTTTCCAAAAATGACTATTTCTAATTCTAGCTCTTTCTAGTTGCGGGGTATTACAGATAGTCGAAAGCAACATATTTCGATCTTAAGTGAAAGATTGAATTATGTGCAAGATAGATGGTACCAATATTATCACATTTGGCAAGAATAGGAGTGGGAAGATAAATACCCAAGTTATGTAGAAGAAATTGTATACATATAGCATCGGCAGTGGCAACAGCCAGAGCACGATATTCAGCTTTGGTGCTTGAGCGCACAATAGTTGGTTGTTTCTTTGTAGACCAATATATCAAATTACTCCCAAGGAAAATGCAGAATCCAGAGGTAGAGCGAGGAGTTGTTGTACATCCCGCGCAGTCCGAGTCTGAGAATAGAGTTAAGGAGTTGGAAGTATTTTTGTTCAGCTGCAACCCATGAGGAGGAGTGCCTTTAAGATAGAAGAAGATTAGCTTCTTGAAGATGAATAAGACGAGGTTGATGCAGAAATTGGAAAGCCATATTCACAGCATATTGTATATCCGGTCGTGTGAATGATGAATACTGAAGACTGCCGACCATCTTACGATATAGAGAAGGATCATCAAGAAGTTGGGTGTCCACAGAATGTCAATCAAGCTTACTATAAAGAGGAGTTCAGACAGTGTTATATTCTAGGTGTTTTGATGATACTCACAAATGCAGGGATCTGGTCCCTGATAGAATGCTCTCGTCCAGATTCAAATGGGGTACAGTTGTAAAGCTATCATGTCAGGTGGTAGGTGAAAATTGTAGTGTACTGCACCAATAAGAAGAACGGATGAAACTATCTGTTTCAGTGGCTCACAATTGTAAGGACCCGGTCCCTGGCTGAGTTCTCTTGTCCAGATCTATAATGGGGGACAACTGTAAAGCTGTCGTGTCAGAGGTTGGTGAGGTGTCAGCGTACTACACCAATAAAAATGGACGATGGTGTTTGTCCAACGGTCAATAACTCTTTATGGTTGACTTAGTCAACATGACTAACAACAAATTAATTCATTCATTCAAAAAGAGAGAGAGCTAGCACATCTTCTCAAGAAATTACTAAGAAAGGTTTGCAAGGGACCTGGTCCCTGCAAAACTGCGTATGTGAAAGGATGAAAAGACCGCTGTCAGAAAACCTGCCACTTCTGATGTGGTAGGTGCACGTCTTTTCAAAAAGTTAGGGTCTCTGCCAATGTGCGGTCCCAAGGAGTTTGTGTTCATTTTGATATAATCTCTCAACACAAAACACAAACTTAAGATTTGGCAAACAAAACTTGGATTTTCTCTGAAAATTCACAAGCTTGAAAAGAGAAGGCCATCTTCAAGAAAGAACACTGCTCATATAAAAAAGGGACCAGATGGAGTACTGAAGCGTCTTGTTGTATTTAGAGTTATGTATCTTATGTGCTTAAATTGTAAATCTATTCCTATGTTATAAAGGAATTAGATTTTTTTGTTCTTTTCATCTAAAAGTCTAAGTCAGTTAAGGGTAACTGATTTAGTGGGCAGTGTTGTATCCGCTTAGTCAAATTCTAAGTTATCTAGAGTGAGGTAGCTTAATGGGCAGTGTGGTATCTTCTTAGTTGCTTTCTTTGTGGTAGAGTTACTACATTGAGGGGGAAGGGATTTAGAGGTAAATTCCTAGGTTGCAAGAAGTTGTAATCTAAATCGGTGCTTCGTTTGAGTGAAATGGAGTTTGGGTTGAAAAGCCGGTAAGGACAGGTCGTGGTTTTCACCGCCCTTAAGCAAAAGGGTTTCCACATAAAACTCTTGTGCCTGTTTTACATTATGTTATCTATTTTTTGCACTTTTACTTCATCACTATTATTCTGTCGAGGGACCTGGTCCCGAGATCACTGGTGGGCGCATACATCTCAACAATTGGTATCAGAGCCTGGGCTCTCTATTTGGTTAATACCAAGAGAGAGATTCCTGAAGAAAATGATGACACCAGTGAGCATGCAAAGAAGTCAGTCTTCCACAAGACCTCCTCTTCTTGATAGCCCCTACGTTCCTACCAATGACGTGAAAAATGGAGATCTAACTCAGGATGTTCCCAAGTCTAGAAAACAGTATGATGAAGCATATAGAAAGAAGAAGAAGTCAGTAGTGCTAAAGGTATCTCAAAATGATGCTTCCGAAGATAAAGAAGAGATGACTTATTTGAGTAAAATGTTTGAGAAAATAGTCAAAAAACATGTAGGGTTTCAAAAGAATGGAAACTCCAACAGAACAACAAATGCAAACGACCTCTGTCATAAGTGTGGAAATCCAAGGCACTTTATGAGAGACTCTAAGAGCCATAAGTGTGAATGTCAAGACCTCAAAGAAAGGCAAATGGACTAGGTCCCTGACCGTGCTAAGGGAAAGACTAATGTTGATCGGGTGGTAAAGAAACTCTTCGCAGTATGGGAAAACGCCTCTAGTGATTTTGAAGATGAGATGCACAGAAGAAAATGATGGTCTCATTCTCAAAGGCAAAGACAAAAGGTTAGATCCGATTAATGAGGCTAATCGGAAGAAAAATGCAAAAAAGGACAAATCACTTGCTCTCAAGGTGTCACAAGTGAAGTACCTGAAATAAATGAAAACATGGGCTATCTCACTCGAAGATGTCAAAAAATTGTGAGAAAACGTAGAGCTCTCATGAAGAAAGGAAATCTTGACAAGGCTATAAACTCAAATGACTTGTGTTTCAAGTGTGGTAAACTAGACCACTTCATTAGAGACTCCCCTATAGACAAGAATGAGTACAAGAAATGTGTCAAGTCCGGAGAAGACAAGAACAAAAGCGGGAACTAGGTCCGTGACAAGTCAACCAGAAAAGAAACTGTTGACCATGCGGTGAAAAAGCTTTGGGAGTCTTGGGAAATACCTCAAGTGATTCAGATGATTCTGAACACTCTGATGATGCTGTCGTGGCAAGTCAGATGAAGATACTGAAGAAAGGGTAACCCTTTCTGACCTTAGATAAAATTTGCATGTTTATTCTGTTAAAAGGTTGAAGAATCTAGCCGCTGTTTTGATTGACTCTTTCATTGAGTTAACAACTGAAAAGGATCTGATGAACAACAACCTAGATATTCTTCAGGAAGAAAAAGTAGCCTTGGTTGACCAAATGTATGTTGTGGAAGAACAATTGATAGTTCTAAAAGCTGAAAATCTAGAACTTAGGGAAAAATTAAAGATCCTGAGTGAGAAATATGGCAGTGGTAAGGGGGAGGCCAGTAGCTTGCAAATCGAGCTAGAAACTAGTTTGAATACTGCAAAAACAAAACTTGTTATGGCCTTGGAGAGAAATAATCAATTAGAGAGGGACCTGGTCTGTGTCAAAGAAGAAGTGAACAAATCTCTCAAATGGACCACCTCTTCAAAATTGCTTGCTAATCTTACAAGTTAGGGTCAAAATGATGGGAAGGGGTTAGGAAATTCAAGAAAAACTTCTTCTTACAATCTCTATAGCAAATATGTGTCTGTGCCAGACAATTTGTTGTGTTTTCATTGTGGTTGTGATGGGCATTTGAAGAAGAACTGTCCAGCGTGGAAAAGGACCCAAGAGAACTCTCAAACTATTCCAAACGGAGGAACAAAAAGAAGAAGAGACCTGATCAACAGAGGAACATGCAGCAAAAGGGACTTGGTCTTGCTTCTGGCCCTCAGTTGAAAAAAAGCAATCTGCCTCACTGGACAAAGAATTCTCTTATCACTCATTTATTTTCTTACTGGGAACTCCAACTAAAGTGGGTTCCCAAGGCTAACAAGTGATATGGTATTCTTGTGAGAGGAAGTAGCAGCAGTCAGTGTTGGTTCATGAATAGCGGATGCTCAAAGCACATGACTGGGAAACATACAACTTTTTCTCTCTCAAGGCACTTCAAGGTGGAGGTGTCTCATTTGGTGATGGCAAGAAAAAGTATGTTTTTGGTGAAGGCATGTTTTGGAAAATCTATGGAACACACTATTGAGGATGTGTACTATGTCAATGGTTGAAGTAAAATCTTTCAAGTGTTTCACAGATTTGTGATTAATGAAATGAAGTTAAGTTCTTATCAGAAAAATGTTGGGTCACAAACTTTCTCTCTCGGATGATGATATTGATAGAAAATAGATGCAAGAACATGTATATTGCTGATCTGATCACTGCTCGTAGTGATAGTCTCACTTTCCTTAGTGCTCAAGGGGAGACTGTTGAGATATAACATAAGAGGCATGCTCATGTGAATGCTTCTCTACTGCACAAACTTGTGTCAAGGGACCTGTTCCCCAATCTGCACAAAATGAAATTTGCAGATGACATAGATTGTGATGTTGGTGTTAAAGAGAAGCAAATCAGACCATTTTTTAGGTGGAATAAGCAGGCTTTTAATCTTCCAAAGAACTTTCGGCTGAAGTGGTGAATACTACATGTTATATGACCAAAAGGATGATATTGAGAAGTTTGATCTCAATGGTGATGAAAGAATGGTTGTGAGATATTCTTCCTCTAGCAATGATTATCTGGTGTATAAAAATGTGCACAGTAAAAGGGATGCTCATGTGATGTTTGATGAGTCTAGAAGAATTGAGAAGTTGCAAAACAAACAAGACTCTGAGATGGAAGAGCTGCTTCAGATTCAGAGAGACGGTCTTGCTGAAATAAGCCCTCTTCATGAATTCAGCAATCTCAAGAAAGCTGATGCAGATAATGAACCTAAAGAGGGACCCGGTCCTGTAGATAGTGCTGAACAAAGATGATGCATTTCAAACTGATAATGTGAATTTTGAAGGTGAGAATGAAGAAGTTGATCAAGCTTAGTTTGAAAGAAGCAAAGTATGACACTCGATTCCCCAACAAGCTGATAGGTTCTCCAAATTCCTTTTCAACAATGGCTTCAAAAGAGGTAAAATTGACAAAAACCCCCCTCTTTGAAATCACTAGAGAAGGAATTGCTGATTATTCAAGTACATATTGATGATGTCATCTTTGAAGCAACTCTTGAGGTGTTGTGTGAAGAGTTTGTTGCACTCATGAATAGTGAGTTTTGAAGTGACCAAAATGGAAGAATTAAATTTCTTCTTGGAGCTGTAGATCAAGCAAACCTCTAAAGGTATCCTCGGGTGTCAAGAAAAGTCTATCAATTAGTTGCTCAAATGGCTTAACATACTTGAAGTCAAGACAATGATAAAGAGGGGTAATGTCATCATGAAGTTTTGCAAAATGGAAGATCAAGTGGCTGACATCTTCAATAAATCCTTAAGCTAGGACAAGTTGTATACTATCATAGGAACTTAACTACAGGGAAGAAGATAGCATAGCGTTTATGGCAATTGATGTATGATCAAAGACAGGGACCTGGTACTAGTTCAGAGAAGCTGAAGCTACTAAAAAGTTTCATGTTATGGCTGCCTAGAATAATTCATACTGTCATGGGCACTAACTTGAAGCTGGATGCTGATGAACCTGGCTCAGAGACTCCATTCTTGTATAAAGGAATCACATTTGAGGAATGCTAAGAGAATCCGAAGACACTTGAAGAAAACAGGGACCTGGTTCTATTCCATCCATCAGGAGACTTTTTGATTTGGAGGAACATGTGATGCTGATTATGCTGGGTATCAAGTTGATGAAAAGAATACCTCAGGAGTGGCTTATGTTATAGGCTGATCTCTCACTCACAGGGAACTAAAAGGCAAGATTAAGTTGCTAAATGTAGCAAGTTCAGCTTGATGGGTTCAACTCTTGTGGATCAAGCAACATCTTGAAACTTTTAAAAGAAATGGCTGAGATAATCAAACTGATGTTGGGAATGCTGAAACCTTCTTGAATGGATCCTACTAAAAACAATCAACTTTCTCATGACTATGCAAAAGGAGCAGGTATCATTGTGTTTCAATTATATATGATTTAGCAAGTTCAGTCTTATACCTTTTGTAGGTTTACACACATGGCAAAAGGGCTGAAGGAAAAGGGAGGTCAGGACAGATCTAGGCAATCACATTCAAACTACAGAGAGGGACCCGGTCCGTTCTCGAAGGTTAGCACTCTTAACATTGCATCTTGAATTATGCATGCGAACCGTTGCAATTGCCACATGTCTGTCATTCAGGTATCTAACCACTGTCCCATCTTTTGAATACCAAAATGACACTTCCTTTCACATGATACACCTTTTTCACTTCCTTTATATTCCATATTTCTTTCCATCTCCATGGAAAATTCAATTTCCTTTCCAAATATCAGAGTTTTTCAAAACCTTCTTTTCTCCTCTCTCAAAAGCTCTTCAAATGCTTAAACCCTTTGTTCTTACTGGAGAATTTTCTGATGAAGATGTTTTTAAGCATAAAGAGGGACCAGGTACACCAAGCAAAAGGAAGAAGTGTAAAAGATGATGGTCAAAAAGGGAAGAAGTTGACACTCTGAGAACTCAAAGTATTCTGAATAAGAGGTTGTCTGTTTAAAAAAAGGGAAAGAAATGAAACTTTCTTTTTGGTTCCTCAATTATTGATCTATTCATCTCGGAGGCCTTGAATAAGTTTGATTTTACTAATCTTTCTGTTATGAGTAACTCAGGCTAGTGTTGGAAGCTATGACAGTTGCTCCTGCTAACAGGGATACTAAAATTGTTTGCCTAAAGGCTCAGCTTCTGAAACCGCACTATCAGAGGGACCAGGTTTAAAAAAATAAAAATGGCAGCCCTAAAGGTTCAACATGAAGCCTGGGAAGCAAAGACTTCAAGAGAGGATTTTGAAAATACCATGCTAAGGGATATGCTCTATTAATTCTATTCTTTCAATCCCTTGCCTCTAAGTCATCCCTTCTCTTCCTAACTTTCTATGTCAGTCCTCATTCCTCTTTTTTAGGCATTGTTCAAGTTTTCTTTCGTAATCATATTTGCAATACTTTGATGGTTTTATTTATGGATGAAAAATGCCTTGTTTCTACTGACGTGTCTCATTACCTTTTGCATTTTTTACTCATGCTCAGTGTTGCCCAAGTGGCCATGAATTTTCTTAAACTGCATTTTTGTCAACTTGGTTTACTGCTTTAACCCTTTTTTATAATGTCAAAAGGGGGAAAATTGTTAAGGTATGAGATCAATGATGTAGGGGGAATAAATGCTAGCTACTTGAAGAGGACAAGGTCATGCCGATAGGGGGAATCAATGCTACCTACTTGAAGAGGACATGGTCATGCCGATAGGGGGAAGAAGTTGTTTGTCATCATCAAAAAGGGGAAAAATGTTATTTTGTTGTTTTGATGATTTGACAAACTTTGGGGTTGATGAAACTCCAGTTACCTGAAGAGTTCTTGTTAATAGAGGGAACTGGTGAATAAGCTTGTTATCATCAAAAAGGGGGAAAATGTTATTTTGGAGCTGATGTTCAGTTTTGATGATTTAACAAACTTAGAGATCTAACAAGGAACCAGATCCTTGTTATTGAGACTGATGACAGTGAAATGAATGAATAAACTCAGTGTGAGGAATATTTGTATGTCATCATCAAAAAGGGGGAAAATGTTATATATATTTTAGGTGTTTTGATGATCCTTACAAATGCAGAGACCTGATCCCTGACAGAATTCTCTCGTCCAGATTCAAATGGGGTACAACTATAAAGTTGTTATGTCAGGTGGTAGGTGAAAAGTGCAGTGTACTGCACCAATAGGAAGAGCGGACGAGACTTCCTATTTCAGTGGCTCACAATTACAGGGACTCAGTCCCTGGCTGAGTTCTCTCGTCCAGATCTATAATGGGGAACAACTGTAAAGATGTCGTGTCAAAGGTTGGTGAGGCGTCAATGTACAACACCAATCAGAATGGACAAAGTTGTTTGTCCAACTTTCAATTAATTAATTCAATTAAAAGGAGAGACAGCTAGCACGTCTTCTCAAGAACTTACTAAGAAAATTTTGCAAGGGACCTAGTTCCTTCAAGACTGCGTATGTGAAAGGACGACAGGACATATGTCAGAAAAGTTGCCACTTCTGATGTGATAGGTGCACGTCTTTCCAGAGAGGCAGGCTTTCAGCCAATGAGCGGTCCCAATGAGTTTGTGTTCATTTTGATATAATCTCTCAACACAAAACACAAACTCAAGATTTGGCAAACAAAACTTGGATTTTCTTTGAAAATTCACAAGCTTGAAAAGAGAAGGTCATCTTCAAGAAAGAACACTGCTCATAGCAACAAGGGACTAGATGGAGTACTGAAGTGTCTTATTGTATTTAGAGTTGTGTATCTTATGTGCTTAAATTGTAAATCTATTCCTATCTTATAAAGGAATTAGATTTTTTTGTTCTGTTCATCTAAAAGTCTAAGTCAGTTAAGGGTAACTGATTTAGTGGGCAGTGTTGTATCTCTTTAGTCAAATTCTAAGTTATCTAGAGTTAAGTAGCTTAGTGGGCAATGTTGTAGCTTCTTAGTTGCTTTCTTTGTGGTAGAGTTACTACATTGAGGGGGAAGGGATTTAAAGGTAAATTCCTAGGTTGCAAGAAGTTGTAATCTGAATCGCTGCTCCGTTTGAGTGAAATGGAGTTTGGGTAGAAAAGCCTGTTAGGATAGGTCGTGGTTTACACCGTCCTTGAGCAAGGGGGTTTCCACGTAAAACTCTTGTGCCTGTTTTAGATTGTGCTATTTATTTTCCGCACTATTACTTCTGCACTGTTATTCTGTCGAGGGACCTGGTCCTGAGATCACTGGTGGGCGCATACATCTCAACAGACAGGCTTAACTTCAGCCAAATCAAAATGATGCCAAAAGGTCCGATATTTATTTACGTTGCAGGAGAAGAGCCCCAGCAGTATTGTGAACTGTCTCCACACCTAAAAAGTAATGAAGGGAACCAAGATATTTCCTTGCAAATTCAACTTTCATGGATTCGATAAAAGCAGAAACAAGCCTCTCTGAGGATTCCAAAACAAGAATGTCAACAACAAAAATAAAAAGTATCAAAATAAAACAGTCCTGTCGAAAAATGAACATGCTGTGATCAGAGGTAGATTGTTTTAAACCAAGGTCTAAGAGATAAGTTGCAAGTCGAGTAAACCATACTCTAGGTGATTATTTCAACCCATAAATGGCACGACTTACCTTACACACATGTTGTGGATAATCAGAATGTTCAAAACCTTTGGGTTGCTGCATATAAACATCTTCATTTAGCTATCCATGTAGAAAGGCATTAGATACATCTAATGGATGCATACACCAATTATTAAGAAGAGCCAAAGATAACACTATACGAACAATGCTTAACTTGATCACTGGAGCAAGAGTTTTTGTATAATCTAAACCTGGCAGTTGAGAAAAGCCATGTGTAACCAAACGAACTTTGAAGCGGTCTATAGAGCCAATAGGTCCATACTTAATCCGATATACCCCTTTATTTTCTACTATATTCACATTGGGCGGTGGAGGAACTAATGTCCATGTATGATTTTGGACGAGATCATTAAACTCTTCACTCATTGCATTAAGCCACCTGGAGTCTTTGGATGTTTGTGTGAAGCATGTTGGCTCAACCGGTGCAGTGGAATAGAGACATTAAGTGAGGGGAAAACACGTGGCTTTAGTGACCTGGTCATCGAACGAGTAACCATGTGTGACATCTTGCAAGTTGATAACTAGGAAGAAGCTTAAAAATCGGAAATAGTCATTTTGGAAAGAATTTAAAAATCTGGAAAATTTGGTTAAGTATGGGAAAAAGTGAGTTTTTGGCCAACTTTGAACAGTCATAACTCCTAGCTCATGATTAGTTAGGTGTAGTTCCAGTTATTTTTGGAAATATCTTGGAATGATCTTTCCAACTCAACCGAGTTTGCTCGATTCCGAGTTCGTATGAGTGAGTTATGCCCTTAGGAAGTTGGGCTGTTGGTAGGGCAGTTAACCCGATTTTGTAAGGGTATTTTGGTCTTTTCCCTAGTTAAT
>NW_006239196.1:157404-161054 GCF_000226075.1 Solanum tuberosum | reverse complement strand
TCGTGGATATCGTCGGGGGTGATCCCTACTAGGTATGTGAGTTCATAGTGTTGGGTTGGTTCTTTCCCCCACACGCCAAACTCGTTTAATTTCGAGAAAAGATTGATTGTGTTTGTTGAAGTTATTGGTTGTGATTGTGTTGAGGTCCTTGTTGATTTGGGACATGTTTTCAGTTGTGTTTTTGAGTTGAAATCTATTGTATGTTGATGGGTTTATGATTCTAAGTGTTTGGGGCTGGAACCATTGAAGGTAAGGAGGTTTAGAGTTGGAAAAAAGAGGGAGAAAAGTCGGATTTTCTGGGAGAAGGGCTGGCGCGTCGCGCCTGCCAGCGCACCCCAAAAGGGGTTCTGAACTTTCCCCTTGGGCGGCGCGCCTAGCAGAGCGCCAACAGGCCCCTTCTGAAGTTTTAAGGCTGGCGCCCCGCGCCTCTCAGAGAGCCAGGGACGCCAACCTTTCCTATTCATTTCCCACTTGTTCATGCATGTTCCTTCGTATTATGCCTATGTTTTATAGTTGTTTCCAATACTCCATGGTACGCCTAAAGGTCAAGAACTCACACATAACATGTGATCAAACACCTTGAATCCATAAGTCCAATTCAAGAAGAGTTAGTTTCCAAGTCAAGTGAAGTTAAGAGTCAAGCTTAGAAGTTAAGAAGCAAGTTATAGCAAGTCTTTAAAGCTTTTCAAGAGTCTTTATTGAACGTTTTAACTTCGTTGTAAGGCTCAAGTTTCAAGTCAAGTAAAGAGTTTTAAGTTTCAAGTCAAGTAAAGAGCTTTGAGTTTCAAGTTAAGCCAAGAATATAAAGTTGAGTTCATTTCTCAAAACTATTAGGGGACTAAGTATTCCCAAAGAAGTTTCTAAATGTTTTTACATTTGAGTAAGAGGGGAACCATGTTTTCCAAAAGAGCCTTTGGGCTAAGTTTTGAGTAATTATCTCAAACTAAAGAAAGAAGAATCTCCCACAAAAGTTATATTACTTTTATATAAGTAAAGTTGAGTTTGTTATTGATTTGTCTTTAATGAACTAAGTTGTTTTTAATAGTTTTACAAGCTTTATATATTACATGTCTTATTGCCTTATATTGAGTTCAGTTATTCGTGAGTTGAACAGAGCCAAGGTAAGAGTTCCTTTGTACTCCTTTCAAGATTAAGTTGTGGTTTAGCTTTTCAACTTGCATACTCGTACATTCCATGTACTGATGCCAGTTGGCCTGCATCTTGCTATGATGCAGACGCAGGTACCCAGGATCAGCATCTTGCACGCCGTTGATCCAGCTGAGCACTCCAGAGTCAGTGGTGAGCCTCCTTGTTTCCGGAGGACTCTGTTATTTTGTGTTCTTAGCTTTTGTTTCGTTAGGATGTTGCGGGGTCTGTCCCACATCCATCTCAGTATTTTAGAGGCTTCATAGACAGTCAGTCATTTAGTGTTGAGTCTCTCATCTATGTATATATGTAAATATTATATTTTGAGACACGAGTTGCCTTTTTGGCCAGATTTTATCAGACAAGTTATTTTATAACCTTGCATTGCATTGAGTTATCAGGATGAGTTAGGTTTCCGCTGAGTTAAGAAAGCCAGGCCAAAGGGTTCGCTTGGGGCCAGCAATGGTTCTGGGTGCTGGTCCCGTCCAAGGTGTAGGCTCGGGGTGTGACACCATGCCATGGGCGGGCATGACTATCTGAGTGATGAGGATCTAAGGCTGGAGAAGAAATTGGTTATTTCCTCAGCAACTTTTTACTATCAACTGTGGCAGATGTTACAAAGAAAAATGGACACAAAGGGTGGATTTTGGACAACCTCAATATCTCCCATTTGGACTATTATTATGCATTTTATGCTGTATTGAGCTTTATCAACTTTCTTTTCTTCATTGTTGTAGCAAAACTCTTCATTTATAACACCGAGATCAACAAAGAGTTGCAGGAGGCCATGCAACCTTCACTTAGCAAGTCGATAATCGAAGAAGACAAGGCACCTCAACAGGCTCGACTCAACAAGATTAGGGGCCTAAAACCAAATCTAAAAGAGGGGCCCTAATGTATTTTTAATTTAAAAAAAATAAAAATAAATCATCATATATACTTTTCTAGCATTTTTAGATGCAAAGTTATTAATTATTGTTTTACAATCGATTTGTTTTAGTAATTCATTTTCAATCATATATATATATATATATAAGAGAACCTTAGGCCCGCCTATGTGGCGCCACCACAAACCCAAAATTCACTTTTAATTTATTTATTTCCAAAACTAGCCTTCCCCTTTCATGAAAAGTTGTGACATTTACGAAAAATTGACTTTTATGAAAAGTTGTGACTTTAATGAAGAGTTGCAACTTTTACGAAAAGTTGTGAATTTTATGAAAAGTTGTGACTTTAACGAAGAGTTGGGAGTTTAATGAAGAGTTGCGACTTTTATGAAAAGTTGTGACTTTTATGAAATGTTGTGACATTTCTAAAGGGTTGCAACTTTTCCAAATAGTTGTAACCTTTCCGATAAGGCACAATAAATATTTGTTCACACTACCATTTGTTGTCTATAAATAGAGGAATTTCCTCTCATTTTAAAACAACGAAAATTCTGAACCTCTTCTTCATCTTCTTCTTCTTTTTCACAATTAAATATTTGTGTACTTTATTCATGTTGAGTAGTTCAGTGACACCATTGCTTATGTTACAAATCTTGGTATGTATTTTTGCAATCATTAATTTATGCTTATGTTATTAAAGGTAAATGATAAGATGTAATAATCTTCATTTTCTTTTACATTATTAATTTTTTATGTAAGATAATATAGCGTTTTAGTTTTAGTGACTGATAGGTTTTAAGTATTATTTTATATATTCCGTGATATTTAATTTCCGCGCGAAGCGCGGGTAATTTTACTAGTTTATAATATAGTTAATCCATTCAATCTCTCTTGAGACATTGTTGATCTTAGATAAGATTTCATTAATTTTAGTTTCGAAAAACTTCTTTCGGCGGAGGCAACAGTTACAGGAATGGTTAACATTATTCTATAAACAATACTTTTTTATTCAATTTTTTTATTATTTGTTAAAAATCTATCAAGGGCTCCTTTTTGCAATTTATTTAATTCTTCAAGTTTTCTCTTTTTCTCTCTTTTTGTCAATTCGAAATCAGATTTTCTAGTTGACATATTTAAATTGAATAATTTTAATAATAACTAAAACAAGAATATATATACTTATGAACTAAGAATATCAACAATAACATATTTTCAAGAAAAACTATAAAATAAAGTTAGAATAATAAAACATGGCTCATGAATTTGATAAGTTGGTAAAACAATATCGAAATAGTGTTGTGTTCCTTCAATATAATGATTGCTTGTTGCACATCTTGAGATTTTGAAGAAGACATCCAAAAGCAAATTTTGTTCTTTTGTAACTTGTAAGCAACAGTAAAACAAAAAAAATTGCAGGAGAGAATTCAATATTGAGAATAAAAATAATAAAGTAGAGAATAAAAAATATGAGTATAAGGTAAATAATAATATAAGGTCAAACTTTTAGGAGATAAATAAGAAAACACAATTTCCCACTTAAAGAAAATTTTCCCAAAAAATGTTTCATTCCCTTAAAAAAGTGGAAAAACTAACGGTCATTTTTTATACTTCTTACTT
>NW_006239196.1:154731-157151 GCF_000226075.1 Solanum tuberosum | reverse complement strand
AAGAGCTAGCAAATAATTATTTAAACGGAAACGCTATATGGAGCTACTATGCAAGAGATCAGTTAATGATTTATTCCAATTCAAGGGAGCTAAGGAAAGCAGATATGGATGAAGTCCAGAGATGGATTTTATCATTACTTAAGCCAGAAGAACGACCTACAACACGAGCACTAAAAGTAGGATTTATTTCGGCAGAGTTATTAACGAGATATTGCAAGCTAATTGGTCACAAATACCCTGACCACATATGTTCGAAATGCAACGGAGAAGACAATATAATTCCAGACGTCCAGCACGGAACAATCGTGCCCCGAACTACCAAAAGCATTAATGTATACCGAAGAAACTACAGAAAAAGAAATAATCATCGGAGGAGTACCAATAGTAATAAAATTTAAAATATATCAAGGAAATGAAAATATCATTTTAGGAATAAAATGGCTAGAACAAGTAAAACCACATCATTATTTCATTCCTTTAAAAAAGTGGGAAAACTAACGGTCATTTTTTATACTTCTAACTTGTTTTTTAATTAAAAAAAATTAAAAGTACATATAATTTTTTTTAATAATATATATAAGTATTTTTTTTTTAAAAAATGGGCCCCCCAAAAACATGGGATCCCAAGCGATGGCTTTAGTGGATTAATGGTTAAGACGGCCCTGCACCTCAATCAAATACCTTACTAGTGTAATACAAAATCATGAAACTTTAGAATCAAGGTTGTTAGCTCTCTATTCATTATAGATTCCTTTTCACATTTGCACTGGTGGTAACTGGTAAGGATCGATACAAGTACCTTCATTTTAATCGAACAGACAAACTAATTTTGTGAAGCCAGATCGGAGTAAAGACAATAGTTTATCTTTTTGTCAAGAATGAAAGAAATTAAAATAATAAGCAAAAGCAGAATTAATGAAAGACAGTTCTATATACTATTGAAAGGTGAGAAAAATGAAAAAAAGAAAAAAGAAAAAAGAAAAAAGAAAAAGGAGGATCCTTGTTAGCAACTAGTAGACTATAAAAAAGGCAGAATCTAAAGGAAAATAAAAGCAGAAACAACATATAGTTGAAGGTAAAGGCGAGATGGGGAAAAGATCTTAATGGTGTATTATCATTGTCTTAAAATGCATAAGAAATAATTGTCATCAGGTTATGTTGAAAGTTTAAAAAAGGAAATGATGATGATTTGATAATACAAGACACATTTTTAAAGACATGATGATGATTTGATAATACTATTTTTAAAGAAATTAATTCATTATCATTTGATTTGACATGATGTTTAAAAAAAAAACTTTTAAAATTAAACAATCCTTAAATATTTGCGCGTGGTTGTAAATCAGGTAAAAAGAAAATTTTAAAGTTAAATTGTTTTAATTATAGTAAGGTGACAACTTTTTTGAAAACTGACTAATTAAAAAGGAAATGATACTACATAAAATGTGCAACAAGTTATCTTCTTTAGCTCATACCACATTTTCAGTGATCATCATCTCCTCCAGAAATATCAACGCTCCCACTGGTATCATAGTTGAATTTAAAGGTCAATCCAGTCCAATGATCCTTTATTGTGTTTGCGAGAGGACCTCATCGTTCACAAAGAAGGATGAGTTTGGGTTCTCCCATATGAGTAGGAATGACAATGGGACAGTGAGGGACAGGTTTAGTGAAACCCACAAAATCACATTTGTCAATGTATAGAAATATACTATATCAACTTTTTTATGTCGATCTAATATGAAAAGAGCACATTTGTGTTGCCATCATATTCCAAAAAAAAAATGTCATTATTCTTGTGAAAAAAACAAAAAACAATATGTAGTTTTTTTCAGATTAGGTAATTTCTTGTTGTAAAGTTCGACATTATACTTCAGTAATATCTAAAGCATTTTTGAGATATTACAAATGTCTGTAATTGAAAGGATGGTAATAAATCAATCACTTCACCTTATAATTCAGTAAAGTCAATGGATGACACTTTATATATATGGAAAGCTAATATATGGCATTACAAAAATAAACTTATTTGTGGTGGTCCTCAAAGCTTAATTTGGCAAGCCTATATTATAGGGGGTTACATGCATGTGAAGACCTTATAATTAGAGATATGTATTAAATGAGAATTTGACAAAATAAAACACTTATATCAAATAAACTATTTTAGGCATGTTAAAATCTCTTTTCATTCAATTGTTATGCTATTACATAAGATATTCTTTTGTATTTTAATAATATATATGTACACATTTATTTTAGGAAACCAACCGTATAACCTTAGCAATTAATACATGTACACATTTTATTTTACTCTAAAGCTTTTTTCTTTGAGAAAAATGGCCTCAAATATGTTATGTTTTCAATATGCTATTAACTAATGAAATACCTCATATATATATATATATATATATATATATATA
>NW_006239196.1:131797-153385 GCF_000226075.1 Solanum tuberosum | reverse complement strand
TATATATGAGGATATACTTTCTTTAGAATAAGTTGATATATATATATTGGATTGATAGCTCCACTCTCTTTCCAAAACATAACACTAAAGTTTATTGTCCATATCTTATATTATTTTTATGTGTACGGATGTGAATACATTCATGGGACATGGCGTGATAAATCTTGTTCATCTTCAAAGCATAGTTTTTCAAGCTATACTATGACACTACACCAAAATTGACCTTAAGCGATAATTAATTAACGGTAAGTTGGTAATAGTTTAAATATTGTCGCTAAATATATATTTTTAAAAGCAATATTGTCCCTAAAGCCTATAGCGATAATGGATGTAATGGCGGTTAATTAATGTCGATAAAGACTTTAATTATCAATCTTTATTAATGTGCATATTTATTGCTGCTAAATTCTATTTTTATTTTAGCGTAGGGTACATATGTGAAGACCTTAAATAGAGAAATTGGAGTTGTTTCGTGAGTTTGAGGTCTTAAGTTGGAAGTTGATGTGATTTTAGTCTTTGGATTGACTTTGATCAATATTCGAAGTTCGGGTGCTCAAATAGGAATTTCTATAGTTCCGTTGAATTTTGGAGATTTTTTTCGGCCTAGAAGAGATCTTGGTTGATTTTTCATAGTCCTAAGCTTGGTTTGATTTTTTTAGGCATTATGTTAAGTTATTGAGATTTTCACGGGTTCAGGTCAAGGATGTAACACCTCGAAAATTTCTAAGTTAAAACCCGAATCATTTTGTAGCGCCTCGCAACTCTACTCTTAAAATTTGAATCCTTCTTCGTAATTATATGAGCATGAACCGGGTTATTTTCTACTTGCTCATGTGTTATAAAGTCCTTTACCAAGTGTATCAAGAGTATCTAAAGTGATCTAGGGTCATAAGGGACCTCAACACCAACTCAAGTCCAAAGCATTTTTATTGACTAAGTTCTCGCATAAGTTCATATTGTAACACCCCAAAATTTCTAAGTTAAGACCTGAACCATTCTTGAATTGTGTATAAGATCATACTGAATGATAATTAATTGTTCTTAGATTCTAAGGTCAATTCATTAGCGTGGGAATGATTTTGGATATCAATTAAGTTCACTAGAATCCCCTAGCACAAGGTTGAGTTTAAAGCTTCATTACCGATTAAGTTTTGACGTAAGATTCTACTTAGGTCAACTTCAAACAATCATATCTCTCAGCACATAACGAATTAGGTGGACTATGACCTATCAAATTAATAGTCTTTGAGTCCTCTTTCCAACGCCACCAAATTTGCCTCATTTCGAGTTTGGAGTAAAAAGTTATGCCCGTTTTAGTGAAACTCTGTCGAGCAGGTGAAGCTTCACGGCCGGCTATATGACCCTTGAAGTGTTTCATGGACCGTGAAGCCTTCAACAGTCTGTGAAACCTCCCTTTTAAGGCACCTTGATAGTTGTAAAGTTGGGCTCGTTTCGGTCTTTTCCTATGCGTTTGGTACTTAAACTACATCGTTATAACCCCTATTCTAAGCCTAAACCACGATGTTTTATACCTAATTAAGGGCTTAGAAAGTGTTAATCATTATTTTACGTTCATTAACACTTCAAGACATTAGAGCAAGGTTCCAAAAGGAGAAAAGTTGAACTTGACACCAAGGTTAAATCATATTGTACACCATGTAAACTAATTTGATGATACTAAAAAGTTGGTATATACTTGATTAGATTGTGGTTTACGTATTATATTGTTGTAACATATAACTAAAAACAACTTTACCATCAATTATAAATCAATATTTTTTATAGTTCTAAACCAACATATCATCAAAAAATTAGTCATACCATACATCAAAATATATACGCTATAATATATTGCAACTTTAAATCAACAAATCACCATTATTATTTAACCAACAAAATCTATCAATTATTTTTGGGATAAGGGTCTGAAAAATACCCCAACTTTGGTCGAATTTGCTGTTGCGATACTAAACTTTCATGAGGACCTATTACCTCCCTAGACTATTTAATACCGTATTTTAATCATATATATTTTCCCACGTGGACATAAAAAATAATGCAAAATTATAAATAGTAATGTGTCCACGTGGGCACATATATACCTTTAAAATACACTATTAAATAGTTCAGGGGGGCAAAAAATACGGTATTAAATAGTCTAGGGAGGTAATAGGTCCTTATGAAAGTTTAGTATCGCAACAACAAATCCGATCAAAGTTGGGGTATTTTTCAGACCCTTATCCCATTATTTTTAATTGTTATAGTTATTAAAATTTGAAATTGACTCAAAGGTTATACTACATTATATACCATGTAAATTAACTTGATGATATTAAAAATTTGGCATATACTTGATTAGATTATAGTGTTATGCCTTGTATGTTGGAACATATAACTAACATCAACCTTACCATCAATTATAAATCAATTTCTTGTATAGATCTAAACCAACATATCACCAAAAAATTAGTCAAATCATCCATCAAATTTATATCAACATATTACTAATATTTTAACTATATCATCCATAAAAATATATAAACTAAAACAAATCACAGTTAAAAATTAACAAATCGCCAATTATTTTACCAGATCACCCACCAAAGTATATCTTTTAATACATATCACTATGTCACGACCCGAGCCTACACCCTAGACGTAAACGGTACTCGAGAACCATTGTTGGTCCCCAAGTGAACCCTCATCCTGGATGACTACACGCGAAAGACTAACTCAAGCACACATAAGAATCAAATTGAAAGAAATGTTTAAAATAGTTTACTGAATCGCAAAACTGAAAGAATATACTGAGTATGAAACATAAGTTTTAAATAAAACATCTTCTCCAAAACTATCTATTTATGAATCCTCTCCTATACAAAGATGAGTGTCGGGACAAGACCCGCGACTCCTCAAGGGAACTACTACTAACAACTCATAAAACTGGAGTCCTCCGAAAGTAAGGAGGTCTTACTCAAAAGTTGATCTCAACAGACTCTTGTTGAGGATCCTAAGAACATGTATATGCATCATTAAAAAAATCAAGTCGAATGACATCAGTACATTGAATGTACGAGTATATATTATAACTGAATAACAAATACTTGAACAAAATGACTGAAATAGATAAAATATAAGCTCAACTAAATATAAAGGGTAAAGGAATGAAATCATATAAACTTTACAAAAATTACTTACTCATCTCAAAACTCAACATATTAAGTGATATAATAAAAATACACTTTTAACTATATTTGGGAGATTATCTAACCGACAACTATGAGCTAAGTGATAATACAACGTCTAATCCACGCTGCCAGAACTTTCCTATATCGTATCGGGATATAGAACACCTTAACTAATGGATCCACTAAGCAATAATGATTCATCTAAAAAGTATGATCTTATATCTATGTGGGCAAGACATGGTTTATGAGGGTTGTGAGTCGTCTGAACTCTCTCCCATATCGGTGCTCAATACTACTCCCAATAATATATACTGCTGCTCAAATGTAAAAAACATTACTTTTTCTCTGATTTGAGATAATTGCTTAAACTACCCTCTTAAAAGAGGTAACTGATCTGAACTGTCTCTGAAACTCATAGTTTATTTGGAAAACGAGGTTTGTCTTTGCTTAATTTAAAAATACATTCTGGGTTGAGATAATTACTCAAAAGGGGCTCTCTGTAAGAGTTAACTATTCTATACTCAATCTTTCTGAAAACACTTTTAACTTTTCTCAAAAAGTCTACTCTTTTAACTCAACTGAATGTAAAGAATTAAAGGAATGAAACCATTTAACTTTACAAAATACTTTCTCATTCTATGAACTTTAGCATAATGTGTAATATTTAAAAATATACTTTAACTCTATTAGGAGATTCTCTAACCGACAACCATCACTATGAGCTAACTGATGATACATCGTCTTGTCCACGTTGTCAGAACTGTCTTATATCGTGTTGGGATATAAAACACCTCAACTAAGTGGATCCACTAAGCTCTGCCCGAAGGACTAAGGATTCATCTAAAAAGTATGATCATGTATCCATGTGGCCAACACATAGTTTATGGGGTTTGTGAGTTGTCTGAACTCTCCCCCATATCGGTGCTCAATACTACTCCCAATAATATATACTGCTGCTCAAATGTAAAAAACATTACTTTTTCTCTGATTTGAGATAATTGCTTAAACTACCCTCTTAAAAGAGGTAACTGATCTGAACTGTCTCTGAAACTCATAGTTTATTTGGAAAACGAGGTTTGTCTTTGCTTAATTTAAAAATACATTCTGGGTTGAGATAATTACTCAAAAGGGGCTCTCTGTAAGAGTTAACTATTCTATACTCAATCTTTCTGAAAACACTTTTAACTTTTCTCAAAAAGTCTACTCTTTTTCTTCATGTAAAAATCAAACCTTTGGGAAATACTTAGTTCCCTTATACTCTTTCTCAAACTGTTCTTTACTTCCTCAAAACTCAGTTTAAACAGTAATGTTTTATTTTAAAAGATCCTTAATACGAATTCTGTAAATACTCAAAATAGGGTTCATGCTAAAAAATAGTCATGAACAATCAACTCAATAATCACAATTCACATTCTATGGCAATTCAATGATTTAGAATAGGAATTCAAAATCCACAACTCAAGAAGTCAGAAACTCAATATCAACTCATCTCAAGAATACTGAAATCTAAGGATGAAACCTTAGATTACTCTTTTACTGATTTGAAAGTAGATGTAGGGCGTGAAGCCCAACTAGTCCAACACTATGATAGCCTTACATACTTGGAAATAACAAAATTCTTGGTGAAATAGATGAAATTTGAAGAACGCTTGAAAAACCTAATTTTTATCCTTTTGAATCCTTTCTCTAAGTCTTTGAAGTACGTTAAAGAACGCAAAATAATGTTTTAACATTGTTTAGACCTTAATTAGGAGAAAAAAAGTCATGGATTAGTGTCACGACCAGAATCTACACCCTGGACGTGGCCGGCACTCAAGAGCCATTGTTGGTCTCCAAGCGTACCCTCATCCTGGCTGACTACAAGCGGAAGACTAACTTAAGCATACAAAAGCTTAAAAATTGAATAAAAATTCATGAAACTCAATTACAAAGCTTTAACTCAAATGAAAACTCTGAATAAAAACAAATCATTTAACTCGCCATAAAATAGGCAACTTAAGTCTTTAAAACATTTAACAAAATAAATTAACAGACTTCTGAAACTCTATCGTCTATCTATGAAGCCTCTAATTGATATAAATGGAAGTGGGGAAAAGACCCACAACATCCTAACAACTGATATAACTAAAAGTAAAAGTGGAACCCTCCGGAAGCAAAAAGGCTCACCATAGCTAACTCGAACTGCATTTGGTATCAACGAAGCTCCTGTTGATGATCCTAAATACCTGTATTGCATCATGAAACGATGCAGGCCAAATGGTTCAGTACATGGAATGTACGAGCATGTAAGGGGAATTCTAAAGCATAACATAAGCTTGAACTTGATAAAAAGAAACATACTTACCTCTTCTCAACTAACTCAACTCAGGAATAAGATACTCAACTCAAGGATAAAGTATTCAGCTCAGTGAAATAAGGCTCAACTCAATAATAAGACACTCGACTCTTGGTACTCAAACTCTGGATACTTAACTCAATATAAAGCAACAATAAGAGATGCAATATATGGAAAACTTTTTTAAATAGTAGAAAGCAACTCAATGTATTGAAAAATGCAAATTAACTTTGTTTGTCTACAAGGATACAAGATAACTCTGCTTGTATATGAAAATACAAGGTAAACTCAGTTTATATAAGAATACAATATATAACTGTGGGAGATTCTCTAATCGACAACCATCATTGTTGTAACACCCTGTATCCTAAAACTGACCAAAATGCAGATTTCAGAAGTTGCAGGTTCAACCCACGATTGCCACCCGAAGGCCGTAGGGTGACCCATGGTTCGCTCCGTTGGTCCGTGGTTCACCACCTACAACCCTTCCCAGAATCAGCCTAGAAAAATTCCTAAGGCATTACCCATGGACCGTAGGTCAGGCCATGGATCATGGCCCCAGAAACCAGCCTCTGAAGCCGAACAACGGCCGACTAGCATGGACCGTTGGTCCATCCACGATCCGTCGGTCTAGTCCGTTGGTGGCTTTAACAACTTTTAACTCAGGGGTCGTTTGGTCTTTTCCTTATGCGTTGGACCCCTAAACTATGTTGTTTAACCCCTAAACTATGTGGTTTTGGTCAGTTTTAGCCTAGTAAACTAATTAGAACCTAACCTAATCAATTATTCACAAAAATCAAGCGAAACATAAAGCAAAATAGAGGAGAAAGTTGAGCAGCCCTAGTTCAAGATCACAACGAGTTTTCATCAGTTCCAATCCCAAAATTGAAAGATTTCTATGTGGAATTCATCACCAGGTATGTGGGATTTCACTAGTGGGTTCCTTTCACCTATTAGGTCCCTAGAATTCAGTCAGATTCTTGATTCCCTTCATATTATCTAGACCTAGGGTTTCTAGAATTTCAGCAGATTATTAAGAATTAGCTACTTGACGTTCATAATTGGATTATCATGATATTAGTATTGTTTTGCGTAGATTCTTTCATAAATTCAGAACCCTAGCTATGTAGTTCTTTTAGTTCATGAATTACACATGCTAGGTCAGTTATCTCAGTTATACATGCCTCAAATTTGAATGTCTCATTAGGAGTACATTAATGTTGTATTTTCAGTTAGCAAGTCAGTATTTTGAGCTATCCAGCATTACAGAAATTCAGATCATAACTTGTTAATTTCCTAATCAATTGGGAGTAGCTTAATACCGAGTGGACTATGGTCAGTCACCCTCAAGTCCCAGAACTACGTGCCCCGTAGGTTGTAAGTTCCCTCTGTGGGCATCAATTTAGTGATCACGTCAGTCATGTCTCTATACATCTGGCAGGGTATATTGGGTCCTCTCGATGGGGCGTATACATCAAACTCCACATTTAGCTCATGTAGTTTAATGTCGGTTATTAGTAGCTCCCTTAAAGTCAGCCTCTATTGCATTGACCATGTTATTAGTCACAGTCAGATTTCAGTCTCAGCATGTTATAAACTTGGTCATTGCATTCAGTTAGTTCATGTTCAGTATTTTCAGTATAGCATCATGGTTATCTTATCTCATTGCTCAGTTATATGCTTTGTTCAATTATGTTTATTGTTCATCTTTACTCTATCCTACATGCTCAATACCTTTCAAGTACTGATACATACTCTACGCTACATCTTCTCATAATGTAAGTTTAGGTCCTCAGCCTCCAGATCACGCATAGATCGGTTTCCATTCTCCAGTTCAGCAGCATCAGTGGTGAGTCCTCATTTCTCGAGGACGACATACATGTTTCCTTTGCTTTTAGTTTTAGTTTCAGCTTTTGCTAGATTTAGTTGGGGCATGTCCCAACACTTCTAGTCAGTTAGAGGCTATTCTCTCACATAGTTAGTTTCAACTTTAGTAATTGAGTTTGACTTTTCAGTTACTATTAAACTCTCAGTTTTCATATATTCAGATAGTATATGGGTATTCCCCATCATTTCAGTTTATCTTATGATTTAGTTTTCGCACATTACTTTTTTAATTCAGAAAATCTTTAAGTATGTTTATGATATGCCAGCAGGGTTAGCTTGGAGTCACTCGTGATCCTAGGTCCTGTGTCCGCGTCCTGGGGTAGCTTCGGGGCGTGACAAACTTGGTATCAGAGCATTAGGTTTAAGAGTCCTAGGATGTTTAAAAGGCCGCATTAATCATAGTCATTTTCAAGGGTGTGAAGTGCACCACATCTAATGAGAGGGAGGCTACAAAATGTTTTAGGAATACTTCACGTTCTTGATATTCTTATCGTGCGCAAGGTATGATCTAATTCCTCGTTTCTAACTCGACGTTATGTATTTCAGATCATGCCTTCTCGTAGAGCTTACACATGGAATTCTAATGCACGCAATGGTAACACAGTTCCTCTAGTCCCAGAACATGATGTTTCGAACATAGAGTTTTGGAATGTGATTCAACTTTTAGCTCAGAGTATGACCAACCAGAACGATCAGCAGATTCCAATTCCTACTAATAGAAATGGTGGATCAGTGGTGGCTAGGGTTCAAGATTTTGTACGGATGAATCCGCTTGAGTTTTTAGGGTCACAACTTGGTGAGGACCTACAGAACTTCATTGATGAGGTTAAGAAAATATTTGGAGTGATGCAAGTGACTGTTAATGGTAGGGTTGAATTGGCATCCTACCAGCTTAAGGATGCGGCTCACATATGGTTCACTTAGTAGAAAGACAACAGGGGCTACTTTGTCTTTTGTAACTCCTTATATAACAGTAAACTTCAGTGTCAGTCCAGAAACTCTTTTAGAACCCTTCTCCGTCTCCAGTTCAGTCGGTGACCCAATTATAACTAGATGGGTATATATAAATTGCCATGTCATAGTCTCCCAGAAAGTCACCTCAACAGATCTTGTAAAGTTAGAAATTGTAGAATTTGATATCATTCTAGGCATGGATTGGTTACATTCCTGTTATGCCTCAGTCGATTGTAGAACTAGAATCATTCATTTTCAGTTTCCAGATGAACCGATCTTAGAATGGAAGGGTAATAGCTTAGCGCCTATGGGTCGATTTATTTCTTACATTAAGACCAGAAAGATGATCTCTAAGGGTTATCTATATCATCTAGTTAAGGTTAAGGATTCAAGCTCCAAAACCCCAACTCTTAAGTCAGTTCATGTGGTTAATGAGTTTTGAGAAATGTTTCCAGAAGATCTTCCTAGAGTTCCTCCCGAAAGGGAAATCGACTTTGGAATTGATCTCCTTCTAGATACCCAACCTATTTTTATTCCTCCTTACAGAATGGCTCCAGCTGAGCTTAAGGAATTGAAAGAGCAGTTGAAAGACCTTCTAGAAAAAGGGCTTCATCAGACCCAGTATTTCCCCATGGGGTGAACCATTGTTCATGAATAAGAAAGATGGTTCTCTCAGAATGTGCATTGACTATAAGAAGTTGAACAAAGTCACAATCAAGAATAAGTACCTTATCCCTAGGATTGATGACTTGTTTGACCAACTTCAGGGTGCTAGTCATTTCTCAAAGATAGACCTCAAATTCGGTTATCATCAGCTCAGAGTCAGAGATAGTGACATTTCAAAAACAGCCTTCAAAACTCAGTATAGTCATTACAAATTTGTAGTTATGTCATTTGGACTAACCAATGCTACTGCAACTTTCATGGATTTGATGAACAGGGTGTTCAAGCAGTATTTGGACTTGTTCGTTATCGTCTTTATTGATGATATCCTCATCTATTCTAGGAATGAAGAAGAACATGTGACTCATTTGAGGGTTGTCCTGCAAACTCTCAAAGTTTGCCAATTATTCGCTAAGTTTAGCAAATGTGTGTTTTGGTTGCAGTCTGTTGTTTTTATTAGGCATATTATATCAAGTAAAGGGATCCGAGTGGATTCTCAAAAAATAGAGGCAGTGAAACAATGGCCCAGACCTACCTCTCCTACAAATATCAGAAGTGTCTTGGGTTTGGCTAGTTATTACAGAAGGTTCGTGGAAGGATTTTAATCCATAGACTCTCCACTGACTAAGTTGACTCAGAAAAAGGTTAAGTTTCAGTGGTCAGATGATTATGAGAAAAGCTTCGCAGAACTGAAAACTAGGTTGACTACAACTCCTATTTTGACTCTACCAGAGGGTTCAGAAGGTTATGTGATCTATTGCGATGTGTCTAGAGTCGACCTAGGTTATGTGTTGATGCAACGAGGTAAGATTATAGCTTATGCTTCTAGACAGCTTAAGGTGCATGAGAAGAACTATCCAAACTCATGACCTCTAGCTTGCAGCAGTGGTGTTTGCACTTAAGATTTGGAGACATTACTTGTGTGGTGTTCACGTAGATGTGTTCACAGACCATAAGAGTCTTCGGTATATGTTCAACCAGAAAGAGTTGAATCTTCGCCAAAGGAGATAGCTTGAATTCCTCAAGGATTATGATATGAGTGTGCATTACCATCATGGTAAGGTCAATGTAGTAGCATATACTATTAGCAAACTATCTATGGGTAGTGTAGCTCATGTTGAAGAAGAACGAAAAGATCTGACAAAGGATGTTCACAGACTTGCTCGCTTAGGAGTTCATCTTATGAGCATATCATATGGTGGTGTAACAGTTCAGAATGGGTCAAAATCTTCATTGGTAGTAGGGGTTAAGAAAAAGCAAGACAGTGATCCGACATTGCTTTAACTAAATGGTGTATTCCATCAGTAGAGAGTTGAGGTTTTCTTCCAAGGGGGAAATTGTGTGCTTCGCTATCAAGGTCGATTATGTGTTCCTAAGGTGGGTGAGTTGAGACATCAGATTTTTGCAGAAACCCATAATTCCAAATATTCTATTCATTCATACGCCACTATGATATACCATGATCTGCCACTATGATATACCATGATCTGCGAGAAGTCTTTTGGTGGAATGGTATGAAAAGAGATATAGCGGATTTTGTGGCTAAGTGCCCTAATTATCATCAAGTCAAGGTAGAAAATTAGAAACCAGGAGGTATGACTCAAGATATCAACATTCCTACATGGAAGTAGGAAGTGATCAACATGGACTACATTACGGGTTTACCTCATACTCGCAGACAACATGACTCCATTTGGATGATAGTTGATAGAGTTACTAAGTCTGCGCGCTTTTTGGTTGTTAAGACTATGAATTCAGCGGAGGACTACTCCAAGATTTACATTAATGAGATAGTAAGGTTGTATGGGGTTCATTTGTCTATCATCTAAGATAGAGGTCCTCAGCTTACCTCTTATTTCTGGAAGTCATTTCAGAAAGGTCTTGGTACTCAGGTTAATCTTAGCATAACATTTCATCCACAGAAGGATGGTCATGCAGAACGTACCATTTAGACCTTAGAGGACATGTTTAGAGCTTTCTTGATCGATTTCAAGGGTAGTTGGGATGATCACCTTCCTCTTATAGAGTTCTCCTACAATAATAGTTACCATTCCATCATTCAGATGGCCCCTTATGAGGCATTGTATGGGCGTAGATGTAGATCTCCAGTTGGTTGGTTTGAAGTAGGGCCAGATTTAGTTCATGATGCTATGGAGAAAGTGCAAGTCATTAGAGATAGACTTAAGACAGCCCAGAGTCGCCAGAAGTCCTATACAGATGTAAGGAGAAGGGAATTAGAGTTCCACATACTAGGTTAGTTATCTCAGTTATACATGCCTCAGATTTGAATGTCTCATTAGGAGTACATTAATGTTGTATTTTCAGTTAGCATGTCAGTATTTTGAGCTATCCAGCATTACGGAAATTCAGATCATAAATTGTTAATTTCATAATCAATTGGGAGTAGTTTAATACCGAGTGGACTAGGGTCAGTCACCCTCAAGTCCCAGAACTACGTGCCCCGTACATTGTAAATCCCCTCTGTGGGCATCAATTTAGTGATCTCGCTAGTCATGCCTCTATACCTCTGGTAGGGTATATTAGGTCCTCTCGATGGAGTGTATACATCGGACTCCACATTTAGCTTATGTAGTCTTATGTCGGTTATTAGTATCTCCCTTACAGTCATACTCTATTGCATTGACCTGTTATTAGTTACAGTCAGATTTCAGTCTCAACATGTTATAAACTTGGTCATTGCATTCAGTTAGTTCATGTTTAATATTTTCAATATAGCATCATGCTTATCTTATCTCATTGCTCAGTTATATGTTTTGTTCAATTGTGTTTATTGGTCAGCTTTACTCTATTCTGCATGCTCAGTACTTTTCAAGTACTGATGCATACTCTGCGCTTCATCTTCTCGCGATGTAGGTTCAGGTCCTTAGCCTCCAAATCACGTATAGATCGATTCTCGATCTCCAGTTTAGCAGCATCAGTGGTGAGTCCTCATTTCTCGAGGACGACTGAATTGTTTTCTTTACTTTTAGTTTTAGTTTCAGCTTTTGCTAGATTTAGCAGTTAGAGGCTATTTTCAGACATAGTTAGTTTCAACTTTAGTATTTGAGTTTGACTTTTCAGTTGTTGTTAAACTCTCAGTTTTCATATATTTAGATAGTATATGGGTATTCCCCATCATTTCAATTTATCTTTTGATTTAGCTTCCGCACAATACTTTCTTAATTCAGAAAATCTTTAAGTATGCTTATGATATGCTAGAAGGGTTAGCTTGGGGTCACTCGTGATCCTAGGTCCCGTGTTCGCGTCTTGGGGGTAGCTTCGGGGAGTGACAATTGTGAGCTATGTGATGATACAATGTTTTTCCTCATGCTGTCAGGGCCGTCTTATACCTTGTCGGGGGTATAGAACCTAACTACTAAGTAGATCCACAAGTCTATACTAAAAAACACTATTGAATTATCTAAAAAGTATGAACCGTTTCTACCTATGATCGCTACACATTTTATGGGGGCTGGAAGTTGTCTGAACTCTCCCCCATATCGGTGCTCAATACTACTCCCAAAATATACTAGCTCATATGTTTAAAAACATAACTCTGTGGCTTGAGATAATTACTCAAAAACTAGCCCGAAGGCTCCTTTAGTAATCAGTGTTTCCTCTCTTGCTTAATTGTGAAAGCATTTACTCTTTACTGAAAAATAGCTCAAAGGCTCTTTTGGAAATATCAGTTTCCTTTCTTGTTTAAATGTTAAAACATTTTACTCTTTGGGAGTACATAGTCCCCATATACTCTTTTGAAGAAATGAACTTCACTCTTTACTCTTTACTCAACTTAAAACTCAAATCTTAAAATAAGTTTAAAGCATTTGTAAAAGACTTCTTAAAATAGGGTTCATGCCGAATTATGGGCATGAACGACTCAATTCAAGGTTTTTAACAACCATAGATATAACTAAATACTTGGAACTAAGAACTTCAATGATACTACTCATTTCAAGAATGCTCAACTCAGAGGGTTTATGCGGAGTTATGAGCATTAACTACTCAACTCAAGGACTCAAAGATACTTCTCATCTTAAGAATACTCGACTCATAGGATTCATGCGGAGTTATGGGCATGAACAACTCAACTCTAGGGCTTCATGGGTAACATGTAGTAGTCCCATGATTGGAAATATATTCTCAAAAGGGTCATGAACTCTATACTCAAGACTTAGAACTTGAAGATACTACTTCTCTCAAAGATACTCAACTTATAGAGTTCATGCGGAATTATGGGCATGCACGACTCGACTCAAGGGTCTACATAACGATACGGAACTCGTGTATACGACTCTTCTCATTCTCATACTTCTTCCTCAAAACTTAGCTCGAATCAATAGTCGATCTCAAAGGATTCACAATTGAACTCAAAGATTTTCTTGATCTCTACTCTTAACTCTTTCTTGAATGTGAATTATGAATTCAAGAGTTATGGTTCATGATATGAAAGGTATCGCGATGACAAAGTAGACTCGTGAATACATTCTCCTCACTCTCATACTCACTTGCTCGAGTCTTGAAACAAGTTATTAGAAATTGTAGAAGACTCCTCAAAATGACTCAAAGGGACTTTCTCAAAAATGTTCGAAAGAACTCTCAAGACTTGACTCTCAACTCTACCATAAATTTGATTTATGAATTCAAGGTTTTGATTTATGATAGTAAAGATCTCGTGATGTTTATGAGTGTTTTTAGATAGTTAAACATGAGAAACGATCAAGAAATCACTGTCTGGAAGCAAGTCCGCGACGCGGAGATGCATTTTAATATTTGGTCGCACAATAAATTTTGAGGCAAAGGGGTCTGTGACCTCTCCGCGATGTGGAAAGAAAATTTCTATTTCTGAGGAACAATTCCACGATGCGGACCTGGTACCCAGATTTGCCCGACTTTTTCCTTCTTCGTTTTCTAACCCTAATTCACCAAATTCGATTATTTTCCTAAATTTCTCTTTAAATTCAGATACCCACTACATGTACACAGGAATCTAATTAAACACAACTCTAAAATCGACATGATTTCCTCAAGAAACTCATCAACCTCATCTTAACTCAAGAACGAAAGTCAATTTCAAGAACACAATTGAAGAACATCAAACCTTCAACTTTCTAGAACGAACTTAACGCTGAAATTAACATGATTGGCGTGTGGGTGAACAAACTCAACACTATAGAAGCTTACATACCTCTTAGGGATTAAACCCATGGCGAAAATCCGCAACAAAACTCAAGAACCTCAATGAACGCCTTGATCCTTTCCTCTTTTTACCTCTTTCATCTTCTTTTCTCTTCTTGAACTCTCAACTAAAACCCTAGGCTTATATTAGGATTATAAAACTAAACCTAACAAGATTAGACCCCTAAAATATTATTAAAAACGAATTACATCTGATTGGTTAAGGAAAAGACCATCATACCCCTCACTATTTTCGGGTAACTTTCCTTACTGGATAGCCTGACTTAAAAAGAGCATATCTCACTCATCCGACCTCGAAACTTAGAAAACTTAGTGGTGTTGGAAAGATAATTCTAAGACCTTTCATTTGCCATCTCATGGCACACCTAACTCATCTTGTACTGAGAGTTATGGTTATTTGAAGTTGACCCAAAACTTAAAAGAACTAAGGAATGACTTGAATGAACTCTCTTTAGTTCTTCTTAGACCTCAAGGTGCTACATCTAGTGACCTTAACACTTAAGTAATTTTTAATTCCTTGGTAAAATCCTACTCACAACGAAGGATGGTTCGAGTTTCAGTTTAAAATTTTTATGGGGTGTTAAAGTTAGGCTTAGAAAGGGTGGGAAAAATACTAAACTACCCTTCTTAAAAAACTATCAAAAACTATCCACGGGACCATCTACGGGTCGTGGTTTGACCCACAGACTGTAGATCCCATCCGTCGATTCTACATTGAATTTTTCAGGCTCAAAAGTCCATTTACGGGACCAAGCGACGGCCAGTAGGTCCACCTACGGTCCGTCGATTGGGTCGTAGGATTTGGGTCCAAAAAGTTGACCCCCAGTACTCTATCAATGACTTGGCAGGATGGGTCGTCGTTCATACCACAGCTCGTCGATTGGAATCGAAATTCACAGATTCAGAAAACTCTGGTTTGACAGTCTTTGGTAAAACGGTCATAACCTTTTACTCCTAAAATGAGGCAAACTTGGTGGCGTTGGAAGGAGGATTCAAAGACCTTTAATTTGGTATGTCATAGGCTACCTAATTCATTATGATCTGGGAGATATGATTGTTTGAAGTTGACCTAAGTAGAATCTTATGTCAAAACTTAATCGAAAATGAAGCTTTCAACTCAACTTTGAGCAAGGGTGTTCTTGTGACCTCAAGTCATATCCAAATCCATTATAACACTAAAGAAATGACCTTAACAACTAAGAACAATTAAGAATCACTCGGTACAACTTTATACTCAAATGAAGAATGCTTCAAGTCTTAATTTAGAAATTTTCGGGGTGTTACACACTATTTAAAATAACATATCATCAACAATTGTACCAAATCGACCACCAAAGTGTACAAACTAAATTTTTTTTGTGTTTAAAAATTATTCCGATCATTTATGGACCATATGATACAAATCATATTCACTATAATCATGCGGATCTTCTTCGAATAACAGTTTCATAGTAAAAAATATAACAAAAACAATTTCTGTTCTTGAATTAGAGGTGAGTTTTTTTTTTTTTTTTAAAAAAAAGAATAGAAAAGAACCAAAAATATTATCAAGAATGGAGGCTTTACCTAGATACTGACAATGGAGGAGATGAGAGAGTAATTAAGAGAGAAACATATCCCATTAAGAGAAGAATATTCTTGAGATTGAGATGAATAATGGAGAGAGAAAAAATGATCTTGTTATGAGTCTTAAAAAATAAGCAAACTAATTTTAAAAAAAAGTGTAGTGTTTTAAAAAGTGCTATCTTTGTAATTAAAAACTCAGTTTTGTAAATAAAAGAGTATATTTTATATTGTAAATTAAAGTCTTAAACACAATATTCTTGTAATTTTTCCATACTTTTAATAGCCAGCACATATACAACCTATTCTCGTAGAAAGTAGCTAGTCTACTTTCACACTCAAGGATAGTCTCGACCTACTTTCTTCCATCTTTACTACAATTCTCATACAATTTTAGTATTAAGATATTTGACATTTTCTTAAAGTAGAACAATCTTATATATGTGAATAATGATATTTTGAGATATTGGTTATGTATTATACACGTATCTTATTTTCGGAGCAGTTTTACTTGTATATATGTATTCGACATAATAATATAGTGATCTAGTAAGAGTAGGAAATAGAAAACTTAAAAGGCACAAATGAATATGAAGTTTGTTTTACGTTAGATGAAAATAAAAGTAGTTAATTATCCAGTCTCACCATTTATTATATTAGATAGTATATAATAGTTAACATAAAGAGATGACATTTTATATATTCTCACTCCAAATGATATGAGTAATATATAGGTCATATTTATTTATTAACTCAAAGGCTATGTATTAGATGTGACTGTTGCTAAACTAAACACCCCGTAGTTGTTGCGATAAAAGAGCTATGATAAAATAATTTTTTCTATTCAATCTCTCTTTTTATAGTGCTACTTATTACTCCACCCCTACCTTACCTTACCCCACCCCCCACATATATAAATGATTTAAATAAATGATACGTAGATATATATGTTTGATGGCTAAATAATATTATTGAATTACAACTTGCAATATTTCCCTCACATCCTGAGTTTGGTTGAAAATGATCAACTTGCAGATTGGGACCACAGAAATAAATGTCGTATCATTTGACATGGCATGATGTTTAAGAACAAAAAGGAAGACTTTCAAATTAAACAATCCTTAAATATATTGTAAATCATTTCATTAAAGGTAAAAACAATTTAAACGTTAAATTATTTTTAATTATAGTATGAAAGTTGTCATTGGTATCATAGTTGAATTTAAAGGCCGATCAGTCCAATGATCCTTTATTGCGTTTGCGAGAGGACCTTAGCGTTTGCAAAGAAGAATAAACTTGGGTTCTCGCTTCCGAGTATAGGGACTGGCTGGTGATTGCATGCAGGCAGGGTTTAGTGAAACCCATAATCATAAGCCAACCTTGAGTGACCATCACTTTCTCGAATTTCAAATCGTGACAATTACTTCACTATTTATATATAATTTTAATAAATATAAGGATTATTCGATTGTCTTTAGAATTGTGAATGACAAAACCAAAAAAAAAATTGTAGTTATTTTTTTTTAAAGTTCAGCATTATACTTCAATAATATCGAAAGCATTTTTAAGATATTACAATTGTTTGTAATTGAGATAAGTGTAAAAACCAATCGCATCACCTTACAATTAAAGTATAGACAAAACATATGAGGTAATTAAACACAAAATAATAGCCTAATGGATCACACTTTAAATATATGGAAAGTTAATATATGGCGTTACAAAAATAAATATATTAGTGGTGGTCCTCAAAGCTAAATTTGGCAAGGCTACATGTGAAGACCTTGATTAGAGATATGTAAATGTAATCTCTAATGGTCATATCTCCTAATTTAGGTCTGGTAAGTGAGAATTTGTAAAAGTAAAATACCTATATCAAGTAAACTATTTTAAATGTGTTAGAATCTCTTTTCATTCAGTTGTTAGACATTATATATGCATAAACAATATGCAAAGCATGCTTGACTCAATGACGAAGTTAGAAATTTTATTTTATTCTAAAACTTTTTCTTTTAAAAAAATGGCCTCAAATATGTTATGTTTCCGATAGGCTAATAACAATGAAATTATTTATATATATTTTACAAACATTGGATTGTCCTACTTTCTTTAAAATCTCTTTCCAAAACATAACACCAAAGTTTATTGTCCATATCTTAGATTATTTTTATGTGTATGGATGTGAGCCATGGCGTGATAAATCTTGTTCATCTTCAAAGCATAGTTTGGCAAGCTATACTATGACACTACATCAAAATTAATCTTTAATGATAATTAATTAACGGTAAGTTACGTTGATAATAGCTTAATTGCGCTAAATATGTATTTTTAAAGGCAATTAGCAGTATTCTTTGTAAATGTCCCTGAAGCCTATAGTGATATTGAATGAAATGACAATTAACTAATGCCAATAGGTGATAATGACTTTAGTTATCAATCTTTGTTAATGTATATATTTATTTCCGCTAAAAGCTATTTTTATTTTAGTGCATGTTACATATGTGAAGCCCTTAATAGAGAAATTAATCTAATGGTCCTAAGTTAGGTTGGGTAAGTGAGAATTTGTTTAAGTAGAAACTGATATTAATGGGAAAAAGTGAAATATATCCGAACTTGAATTTTTTGTAACAATCTCAAACTTTGGATAGGACCTATTACCCCTGCTAGGGATGGCAATGGGGCAGGGCAGGGTGGGTTTAAGGCTATGTGGGGCGGGTCGGATGCGGGGCGGATTGAAGTGGATTTTTTAAAAATTAATGTAGGGCGGGGCGGGTTGCGGGTATATGTGATTTTATACGGGGTCAAACTTAATTTTAACTTTTTACATGTTATAAGAGTGATAGAACATTATTTATTAAGATAATTTCATTAAAGCTACTAAAATATTCAAGATAATAAATGAAAATGGTTCAATAAAAAATAATACAATTTATAAATAAAAATATTAAAAAATTATGCGGGGCGGGTCTATTCGGGGCGGGGTGGGGCGGGTTGAAAATGAAAAGAGTTGTTAAGCGGGGCAGGGTGGGGCAGATTAAAAATTTGCAGGTCAAGCTCAACCCGCACCGCCCCCTCCCTACACTGCTATAACAACTTGTTCCCGTCGTTATAGAAAAGCCAACAAGGGGAAATTTGGGGCCGGAAAACTTTTTCATAGTATTTGGATTTTCCGTACCTAGTCCAGATTTGGACAAAATCGGAGTCATTAATGTGTAGGAAAAATCTGGAGTCAATCGGATGAAGTATTTATGATTTTAATTACATGGGTGGTTAGATAACTCGTTAAAGAATTCGTAAGACTTTACGAAATTAAATTCGAGCAAGTAGAACTCCCGAAATAGATCTTAACGTAAAGGGTATTTTCTGAGCGTCATTGGTTAGAGCTGTGTTGTGAAATGGAAATTTTGAAATTCTTTTTTAGCTCACTGTCTCGCGTAACCCGCCTTGGCGCCACTTTTTTCCGCTCTGGCAGGGCCGCTACAGAAGGGTGAGGGGCGCTGTGGCGGGCTTGACGCGACTTGAGGTCGTTAATAAACCACTAAACGACCTCATTATGTACCTTTCAATTTTTAGAGCTAAGGAACGAACCCCAGGCGATTCCTACTCGTTTTCACCATTCTTGAGGCTAAAGGTAAGCTTTTCACTCCCCGAATCCATTTTTCGATCCGTAGAACGTAATAGAATGGGTGAATATTGATGGGGGAGAGTTTTGTTATAGATTCTATGGTGGAAACAACCCTAATTTGGATAATTGGGACCATGTATTTGATCTAGGGTTCAGAGAATTGTTATAGTTTCGGGTAATTAATTAGCGATTGTTTGTTGATTCCCGTGTTGTTATGATTGTTTGTAGACCAAAAACAAGCGGAACGAATCCGGAAAGGGAAGGATCAAGTTTCTTAGGGTTTCAAACTTGTTTCGAGGTAGGTGATGGTTGTGATTTTATGATTGTGTGATGTATGCTTGTTCTTGCTTCATTATGATACTTGTATATGTATGAATGTCGCAATGTTGATCACACTTGTTGTAAAGGAGATAGATGAATTATCATTGCCATGAAATCATGACTTAAATGTATGATCTTGGTGATATACTTGTGATTGTGATTGTGGTGTGTGAATGAGATCGGTTGCCACGTTCCGGCATAACTAACTTGGATCAGCTACCACATTCCGGCATAAAAAGGGATCGGTTGCCACGTTTCAGCATAATTATGGGATTGGATACCACATTCCGATATGCTAACTGTTTGGGTTTGGGTTCCATGAGAGGACCAATGATGTGATATAAAATGTGAAACTGATCGTTCTTCGTAAATGTTGATAATCACTACTAAAAAATTGCGAAAAAACGACGGACAGAAAAGCGACGGACTGCGTCGCTCCAAAAAGCGACGCCATTTGCCACACTGTCCGTCGCTTTTTTTTAAAAATAATTATTTTTAAAATTATTTTACAAAAAAGTGTCGGACAACATCTTTTAGTCCGTGGCTTTTTTTCGCGGATTTTTGCCCTAAATATATACATAATTAATTATTATTTATTTAATATATATAGAGACGCTATTCGTCGCTTTTTAATAAAAATAATTATTTATAAATTAAAAAATAACCACGTTGTCCGTCGTTTTTAATTTATTTTATTTTATTAAATAGTTTTTAAAAAAAGCGACGGACAGCATCTCTTAGTCCGTTGCTTTTTGGTCAAAATATTTAGTCAAACATTTTTAAAAAGCGACGAACAGTGTCTCTTAGTCCGTCGCTTTTTAGTCAAATTTTTGGTCAAATATTTTTTTAAAAGTGACGGACAAAGAGACGTTGTCCGTCGCTTTTTTAAAATTATATTGAACCAAAAAGTGGGTTTTCCCCCCATTTTTCCATCTCTCTTTCTTTCTTCTCTCCCTTCTCTCTAAAACCCAACTGTTGCGCCGCCCTTCTCTCCTTGAGCATTAGTCCCGTCGCTGCCTTGCCCCGTCGGCGCCGCCACCCGTCGGCCCCACAGCCTTTTTTCCTTAGCTTGTTAAGGTTATTTGATTTGTTATAAATTAGTATATTGTTTTAGTTTGATGAATTGTATTATTCAATTGTTAATTTGTATATTTGATTATTGTTAGTTAGGCAGAGAATTAGGGATTTTTTATTTTAGGATTTTCTTCTAAATTGGGTTTTTAAAAATATGATTGTGAATTGAGTATTAGAAGATAGAACTAACAAATAATTAGAAGTTAGAAGTTAGATTTGTTGCATTTTCCAACTTTGAAATTCTTGAATTTAGTATGTTTGACGGTTGAAGTTAGAAAAATATTCAATTGTATATGAATGTTAGATTACTTTGAAGTTAGAAAAATATTGGATAGTATATGAAAGTTGAAATTAGATTAGTTGAATTTTCCAACTTAGAAGTTCTTGAATTTAGTAAGTTTGAAAAGTTGAAGTTAGAAAAATTGGGATTTTTAAATATGATTGTAAATTAAGTATTAGAAGTTAGAACTAACAAATAATTAGAAGCTAGCTAGAAGTTAGAGATTAGTTGAATTTTTCACTTTGTCATTGTATTTGTGCTTATCTGTATTATATTGTTGTTGAAAATTGGGTTACTTGAATTATATTCTTGAACTTAGAAATTCTTGAACTTGGAAATTCTTGAACTTAGAAATTCTAGAAATTAGATATGAACTTGAATTTTTGTAGGATTTTAGAACTTCATAAGGTTGTGAATGTTAGGAATCTTGAATTATTGTAGGATTTTAGAACTTCAGGTTGTAAACTTTAGAAATCTTGAATTATTGTAGGATTTTAAA